>NC_137812.1:42498308-42510808 GCF_963921795.1 Nannobrachium achirus
CCCCCTCCCTTTGCTGCAGATTGTGGTATTGTGGATTGTGGTATTCCCATCGCTAACGCTTGCTCTTATTCCCCCTACTGTGTGGGTGTGCATTTGGCTGCACATGGCTGCTTGAATTAACAGCTCGCAATTTGGTCCGACGTTGAGATTATTCCGTTTTCAGGGTCCTGTGCTTGTGTGTTTGTGTGTGAGAGAGAGAGAGAGAGAGAGAGAGAGAGAGAGAGAGAGAGAGAGAGAGAGAGAGAGGAGAGAGATAGAGAGAGAGAGAGAGGGAGAAGGTATAGCTGCATTCGCTACACTGTGTGTGTGTGTGTGTGTGTGTGTGTGTGTGTGTGTGTGTGTGTGTGTGTGTGTGTGTGTGTGTTGTACAAATCATTATAGAAACCTCTTCTGCTGTTCACACTGTCAGTTAACCTAGATATATTGGCATGCAGCAGCAATTCCTATTGTCTTTCTACAGCACAGCTCCCTCTGCTGGAACAACACTGCAACAACAATGCTACCCCACCTACTTCCATAAGCAGGGCTTTTTGTAGGGGCTTCCAAAGGCATCTCCAAAAAGGTAATAGCCAGGGTCAGTTTGAGTAAAAGTACCATTCAATTAATTTTGTCCACAGATATTTCTGAGTGTCATTTTAGGATGTGCAGATAAGAACCATTATAGTCACAAGTGCCAGGTAAACAACACGCTTTCTAGCATTTTATTCCAAATTCAACACCATTTTGTGAGCATAACATATTAAAACTTAAAAGCATATTTCAGCATTTTCCAGCACCCTTAAAAAGCCTGGGTCAATCATGCAGCAATGAATTTTGTTATTTGCTCAGGCAAAGTGTCCAGCAGCAGATGACGGTGGGTGGTAGTGTACTGTACTCTCGGTAAGCCATTTCTCATCGACACCATTGTGTGTTCAGACCCATCATAACCACACTCACACACCAACAATTCCCCTTCAGTGAAGCAATTTCTGCTGACCAGAGATGAAAGAGCCCTGTAGGCAGTGGGGTGGGGGGGAGATGAAGGCTGTTGTAACTGTCTTCCTCTCCTTTGTATTGAGTAATTAATCTTTCATTAGCATCCCTTCATCATCAATCATTCACGCCTCTTCTCTTATGTCGTCATCCCACCATGCGTCCAGCTCGTTCAATCATTACCTTGACCTTTATCTGTTACCCCGTGTGTGTGTGTGTGTGTGTGTGTGTGTGTGTGTGTGTGTGTGTGTGTGTGTGTGTGTGTGTGTTTGTGTGTAATACATCACTGATTTCATTTACACCCGTGACCTTATGAAAAAAAAAGCTACAAAATGAAAATCGGGACGGCACGTTTGTATGACCAAATAAAGGCCTAGAACTGCAAAAGATTGCCCCAATAAATTATGATCCTTTAGACGTTTCCCTTCATGAATCATAAATTCTTGATATGAAGCAGCATAACACAGTCATTTTAACATCTCACACACATGAATAGTCTTGAATTATTGAATTAATTCAAATCAATTATAGAACATCTGAACAAATGTTCTAAATAAAACCCAAAATGATAGATTCGTATTTCAAGTTAATGCATGAATATTTAATAGAACACAGACTAATTAAAAATGGAATAAGTTGCATAGTTTTGCATCGGAGACTGACCTGCCATTGTCACGGCCAACGCCCCAGACACGGATGCTAGCGATTGGCTGAGAGTGGAGCACACTGCGATCCATGGGGTCCACTAGGTTCAACATATTGTTCTCCAGGACCAGGTACATATCTTTCCCCTGGACACACACATGCACACGCACACGCACACGCACACACACACACACACACACACACGCACGCGCGCACACACACACACACACATTGCACAACATAAATACACAAACTGAAGTTCCTGAAACAATGAAGATAACTGTATAATTAAGAGCTTTCGCTCCCTTTCATTTAGACTTTGCATGCATTCATGCACTCGTGTGTGTGTGTGTGTGTGTGTGTGTGTGTGTGTGTGTGTGTGTGTGTGTGTGTGCGCGTGTGTGTGTGTGTGTGTGCGTGCGCGCACATGCGTGCCTGTGTGCATACCAGCGCTTTGAATGCCACTAAATAATTTATCAAAAAGAAAAAGAGAATAAAAAACAGAGTGGAGGATGAAAGGCCAATGAAAGTGGCGTGCAGCTATCTTTTCTCTCTCTATTTCTGTGTTCTGTGGCTTCACATGAAACTAAAACACAGAGAGAGGTTAGAGGGTGCAGTGGATTGTTCACGTTTGCACTCTTAAAATATATTTGTGTAACTCTTCTACATGTAACATTCATCCTTTGAATAAAATAAAAAGGTTGATAAAAAAAGAGTTTGCTCTCTTAATAATAATGAATCGCACCCACTGGCCGCTAAGTCCAGAGGCACACCACACATATAGGGGACTAGCTGCCCATAAGTCCGAAATCTCATTAGTCCGAATTTAGTTAGGGTT
Source organism: Nannobrachium achirus (assembly GCF_963921795.1). Classification (NCBI taxonomy): domain Eukaryota; kingdom Metazoa; phylum Chordata; class Actinopteri; order Myctophiformes; family Myctophidae; genus Nannobrachium; species Nannobrachium achirus. The sequence continues at coordinate 42,500,764 of NC_137812.1, forward strand.
AGGTTTTAGGGTTAGGTTTAGGCATAGTTTTACTGAGGTTAGGGTTAGGATTTGGGTTAGGTTTAGGCATAGTTTTACTGAGTTTAGGGTTAGGTTTAGTATTTTTCACCAGGTTAACATCACCAGATTCTGACTAATGGGATGTGGAACAATGAGATTTCGAACCAATGCCATGGCACCCACATATGCTCTGATGCAGCCTGACAGTGTGTCATGAGTTTGAATCCCGATCACGACAACCTTTTCTGCATGTCACTCCCCGTCTCTCTCTCTCCTGTTTTCTGGCCATCTCCACTATAAACTATCAATAAAGGCAGAGAAGCCGCCCAAAAAACAAATCTTAACACAATTAGTGCCTCTTAATCTGAAGGTTGCTTGGTGCCTCGGTGCCACGCAGTTTCCTCCATAGGCCGCCGCTATTATTTTGAAGGGCTGGAAGGGGGTTGTTTTTGTTTTTTTGGATTATCACTTGACGGCAACGATTACGTCATCTAGTCACATGACAGTGTGGGACAAGAAGATGAAGATGGCTGCGCCCAGCCTTGTGCCTTGTTTACATTTAGATCTGCTGCAAAATGTCTCAAAATGGCTATTTTGTTTAAATGAAGTTTCTTTATGGGCCTCTCCATTGACTTAACATTGAGGAGCTTCACTTCGCGTGCACGCCCAACGTGCGTTGTAAACAAATCGCCGACATTACCGATGCGGTCGGGACCGGAGCGACATTAAGTAAGTAATAATATCTTTACTGTATATACAGTAAGATTCACAGTCCTCACCGTCAACGGCGCCATGGTATTAACCCTTTCAATGACGGTGAGGACTGTCAACGGCGGCAGAACAGTTAAAGGCCAACTAGGTAGCTTTTATGATCTGTGTGTGTACACAGACACTCCCCCCTCCCCTCTCTGACAGGTACAGTATCAAAGAGATGAATGTCAACATAAACAGTGGAACAAAACCAAAATACAGCCAGAGTGTCTTTCTGCAAGGAAACACACCAGCACAATAATAGAGTGGCTGATAAAGGGAAAGAGGGCTAAAATATTTATATACATATATAAAAATATGCAAACATTTACCTAGTTGGCCTTTAAGGTTCTTACACACACCGGAAGTGTGACATATAAAGGAATAATTCCCCCGATAATGACTTCTTTTCTATCGATTACTCACCCCATGGAGACTTGAATACGTGGATATTTTTTTGTTTTTGTTAAATTCCTAAGCCAATAGTTTGATTATTATAATTGTACCCCCATTTATTCCGGATGGAGACCCAAATATATTTGCAAAATAGACTGCACTCTGTCGAGGTGCCAACTTGTGCCTTGTGCACTCACAGCCTTGTACTGTATGGGCCTACTTGTGCCCCAGCAGAATGCGCCATGATATTTATATATCAGGTCGCAAGGAGTGGACCCCTGGGGGTCCTCGGACCCCACTTTGAGAACCACTGCTGTACATGCATATGGACGTGGCATGACTCCCAGCCTCGCTCACCTCTCCCCAGATGCCCACGGTGTCTCTGATGTCGTTCTTGCAGTAGGACAGCTGCCGGATGCAGTTGTTGACGGCAACACTGCTTTTGCCCGGCGCCAGGTCGTCCTCCGCCATCTCTACCCAGCCCAGGGAGCGCACCGCAAAACACTGCAATGTGGGACAAGACTCTTATTCATACATCGATTCCACACATACTGTACAGTAGATACAAACATGACTCTTATTCATACATCCACACATACTGTAGATACAAACACGACTCTTAGTCTTGTTCATACATCCACACATACAGTGGTTACAAACTGTGAGAAGTGAGTTTTTCTAGTTGACTTTTCTACAGGGATGAAAGGTCAACGTTTCCCTGTGCGGCTCAATAGGTACAAGGCATTGCATTCACATTGCTAGCTGTTTGGAAGCCCCCCTGATGCCTCTGTAGATCGTTGCTGCCGGGCAGAAACATCTTATCTACATATTTTAAGTTTATTTTGTTTGTTTTGTCAAGGGACTTGACCTTTTGAAAGCATCAAAAATAGCACATGTACAAACTAAAAACACAGAGTGAAGCGACACCTTTTAAGTTTGTAGATTTGCCATTTTTAAATTTGAATCCTGAAAAGTAACAGTTTTGGACATATTAGAGTATGAGACGTTATGCACTCATTGCACTGCAGTGCCTTGAATGAAAGTGCTGAATTATAGGCGGCAAGCATTTTTCATCCAAATCTTTTGAAGTCAAGGCCTCCAGGGCTTCTGCTACCTACAGCGCTGGAGCACATTTGAGAGGTAAAGTTACCGACGAGGCTGAAAATAATTTACCAAAAAGACAAAAACACACAAATTAGACACAGTTAAGTAAGAGAAGTGAGAGGAAGATAAGGAGAAATTAAATACTGCAACAGAGTAGAGAAGGGAATGAGGATAGTCCCATTTTCCTATATCTGGCTGTGTTAAGTCCCAATGTGTAGGAAAGTCGTTTTAATCCCATCTACTATACTCAGGGTACAGGTTGGCCTGCTATTGGCCGATGAAACTCCAGCTTCCACTGCTTGTAATTACTGCTTCCACTGATTGGAGGATGCTTGTCCTGGTCAGCAGCCAATCCTCAGCCCACTCAGTCTGAGTGGGAAAGCCATCATTTGTGCCATAATGTGATGATCTCAGGTCTGGTTTGTTGATGCAACCATGGATGAAACATCTAATATTGTGACCAAAATGGTGTCATGTTTGTTCTTCTGCCCCCTTGCTCCTCCACAGGGGCGTCACAAGGGTGGGGGGGAGTGGGACTGAGTTACTAGGGCCCAAGGTGGAGGGGCCTTAACTATTTTATACTTTAGCTATTGATGAATAGCAGATATACAAGCTTGTAGATCTGCTGTTTTTGAAAAGTCGTGAAAATTTGTGCAAATCTTTGAATATATGTATTTGTAAGCGAACATTTGTAACTCAAACTTTGCTTCTGGGGGGTCCCTGGAACTCAATATTTTGAGATGGGGCTCCGTGGCCAAATACTTATCGTTTTGGGGGTCCTTCACATGAAAAGGTTTGAGCACCACTGACATAGAAACAGGTGTTTCAAAAAAACCTTAGAAGGATTTGAAATATTCAAAGACTTGCACAAATGTTCAAGATTTTTCAAAAATGGCAGATCTACATCTTGTATATCTGCTATTTTTCAATAGTTAAAGTACCCAGGGCCCAGAATTTGGTGCGACACCCCTGCTCCTCCATCTGCTTCGTCTTTGATTTCAGTGTTTCCTTCTGCGGGCTCCAACTTCATCTTCAGTTTCCAGACTAGCCTCTTCACTGACATTACTGCTGCAGAATTGCAGAGTTGCATATGCAATGCCTTTAGCCACTGCCTTTAATGATGATTGATTTTTTATTATATTGTCTTGCACCAAAGGTGGCCAGCCCATATGAGCATACAAAACACTACACAACGTACAACTTCCAAGCAGGCTCCAAGCAGTCTCTATAAATCTTAATAGACCCCCCCCCCAAAAAAAAACCTCTTTGAAACGCTATTTCAACAAACTGAACACAATTTCTTCCAAACAAATAATGACTAATAATGTCACTAACTTGCAATGGAATATGGAATACAGAAAGGTCATATGGTACTCTGGCACAGGGCTGTCAGGGAGTGCCAGGGATAACAAGAACAAGAAGAATGTAGAAGTTCCAACACCTTGGTTCCAGAAATGTAATCCTTGTAACGTAATCCTTGTAACGGGTGATGATTGATTAGCCCTCTTCAACACAACTCTTTCTATCTCAATGGCTCTGCTTTTGCTCATTTACCACTTGTTGTTGAGACATTTCTTTGTCAGTGAAACCCTATTGCCTGCCACAGGACGAGTTTGAGAAGTTAAGTCAGGTGTTTTGACGCTGGACGGCGCTGTTCCCTGGCCTAGCCTATGGGTCACCACTTATTTCCAGGGTCCCCTGGAGGTCACCTGACACGTCGATGACGTAACCAGAACAAAAAAGCTTTTCCTTTTTTAAGAGAATAAACACTGTGTGTGTATATGTGGCATGGGGCAGGGACACTGAAGCCTCTATCTTTCCTAGCACACCCGTGGGTGCGTCTTTTGAATGCTCCCATGGGCGAATCGGAGCGATTTTCCATAGGTTGGTGGAAAAACGCTCTGATAAGTAGTGCACTGGTTCTAGTCAGAGCGTTTCAGGCAAAAATCGAGCACTTTATGATAGAAGCATGACATTTGGCACACAGTTAGAACATGCCATATGGAACATTTTTGGCTAGGGCCATCGCAGATTTGTCTTGGGAAACGTGTAGGAGCCAATCAAAGTTGGGCTCTCATAGACTTATATACAGTACAATAATAATAATAAAAAAATGCTTCAAGTAGCATGTGAGGGGTCAAACTAGGTGTTTTTCGGGATTCTGAATCCAATGCAAGCATTTGTTTTGCACGAAAAGCATTCCTTTCCGAGAAACGGCTGCCACAAAACTGTGAAAAGTAATGACTCATCACTAAACCATAGTTTTATGGGGTCTGTTTTTAGCCCAAGGAATGTTTTTCCTGCAAAACAAATGGTTACAAATGCTTGCTTGTAAAGTCTATGAGAGCCCAACTTTGATTGGCTCCCACAAGTTTCCCAAGACAAATCTGCGATGGCCCTATAGCCAAAAATGTTCCATAGAGCATGTTCTAACTGTGTGCCAAATCTCATGCTTCTATCATAAAGTGCACGATTCCATCAAAATACTGCCCGAAACGCCTGGACTATTCCCCCCCTCATGCCTGATTCATACTGTCGCAAAACACTGGCTAGTCCTCCTTCAGTCCTTCCACCTATACATCCGTCATGTGCCTCTCGGTGGTCAGGATCTTAACAGTCTGCATCAAGTATTCATTTGACTACACCTGTCCTGCACTCTACAGACTGATGAGATATGAATGAATCAGGCCAGAGAGAAGCAGATGGAGCTAACAAGAGAAAAAGGGGGAGAGAGAGACACACAGAGAGAGCTCATTAAACTTTCAGTCAAACTGCTGCAGGCGGTCCTGCTCCAAAAGAGGTAATGCCCATGACACAGTTCGGTGCAGTTCAACATATCACTCAACTTCAGATCTCAAACAATTATAGAATGCCAACCAGTGCAACATACTTTAAAACAAATTAAATGTTAAAACTGATCTGCACGGACCCACATACTGCACAAACATTTAATCTTACAGCTTTTTGCAATAGTTAAAGCCTATGCTAGAATGCAACGGTCATGCCTCTGTTTTCCTTTCTTTTAAGCAATTAAAACCTATATGTATAACCTAACAGCAGTATGGGCTAGAGACTGGGATGTAACTATCTTACATTAACCTAACCTAACAGCGGTATGGGCTAGAGACTAGGATGTAACTATCTTACATTAACCTAACCCAACAGCAGTATGGGCTAGAGACTAGGATGTAACTATCTTACATTAACCTAACCTAACAGTAGTATGGGCTAGAGACTGGGATGTAACTATCTTACATTAACCTAACCTAACAGTAGTATGGGCTAGAGCCTGAGATGTAACTATCTTACATTAACCTAACCTAACAGCAGTATGGGCTAGAGACTGGGATGTAACTATCTTACATTAACCTAACCTAACAGCAGTATGGGCTAGAGACTGGGATGTAACTATCTTACATTTACCTAACCTAACAGTAGTATGGGCTAGAGACTGGAATGCAACTATCTTACATTAACCTAACCTAACAGCAGTATGGGCTAGAGACTGGAATGCAACTATCTTACATTAACCTAACCTAACAGCAGTATGGGCTAGACACTGGGATGTAACTATCTTAAAGTAGTGTACTGCAGGCTAGGCTAGAGACCAGGATGTAACTATCTTAAATTAGACTGCAGGCTGGGCTAGAGGCTGGAACACGATGATGAATTATAAAGGAATGTTACTTGCTGCTGATATTTGAAGGTGATTGAGGGTGATGTGCCAAGAGAGGCAAACTCTCTCTCTCTCTCACTCACACACACGCACGCACGCACGCACGCACGCACGCACGCACAGAGTACACTTGCACAGGCATGCATGCAAACAACATGGCACCTCTCACTAGTGCAAGGAGCCTGCTGGAGGGTGCAAGGCAAACCCAAACCAGTAGGTGGTAGCAGTTACACAACAAAACAGAATACATCCAAATACCTACCCTCAGTCTAAATAAAGCCCCTTTTCCACTGGCCCAACTCCACACCACTCCACACCACACCAAACAGGGCCAAACACATCAATGACTGATCACTCACTGGGTTTTCATTTAGACCACAGGATATAGTTGTAATACATGATAATAGATTCTATTGTGTTATAACCACTATTATAATCTATTATAGTATATTATAATATTCATAGTAATACAGTAATACTTTATAATGTATTATAATCACAGTTATAATCCATTATAGTGCATTATAATTAGGATAGTTGTAATACAAATGTATTATGTATTATAATCACAGTTAAAAGGGTCAATTTGTTTCTTACCGATAGGGGGACTTTTGTGTAATGGAAAATGTAGATATTTTTATGTGGTGTGGTGTGGTGTGGTGTAGTGTGGTGTGGTGTGGTGCTAAAACTGCAGTCGAAAAGGGGCTTAGGCTATAATAGCCCTTATGTCTGCGTGAGCCACCTGGAACACTTATCTACCAATCCACCTGCATTGTAATACAACTATAACATTGAGAATACTCTGCCCTTTTGTCTGCCTGGAACACATTCCCCCTTCAATGGCCTGGGCCTATCAATATTTGAAATTACACATGGGCATTGAGCATTGGCATAGGCAGGGACTGACAAAGCAGTTTTTTCCAGACAGGAATTGGCGAGGCAAAACTCTGTCCGTCTGTCTGCATCCATTTTCTGCTAAATAGACTGGCAAATCAATCTGAAATTGCACATTGAGCATGGAGTTGTGGCACACACATCCCCAGAACTCTGCACATAGTTGGGGTGCACTGCACCCAACATCACCAGGTATGGACTATCTAATCTAATGTACAGCAAATGCCATACAAATGACAAAAGAAATGAAGTAATTAACTATGTTATCTACACAACAGGGAGTGCTATACTGTCAGATATTGGCATTAGCGTGCTGAGTCATAGATCAGCACACCAGTGCCAATATCTCACAGTATGGAATGGCCTTGAGTGTATTATTGTGATTATACCACAGTTGACAGATTAATAATAAACATATATGACCATGCGACGTGACGGTCGCTTATCTCCTGATTAGGGTGTCTTACTGGTGATATAAGCTTATTCATTAAATGTGTTAATTCCTTTCCTTTTCTATTGATTTGGGTCGGAAACACGATCATCCTGGGGGCGCTCCCAGTTGAGGCTGATCAGAGCAGATTATCTACCCAGATGATCCTTTAGTGCAGGGTTCCCCAATAGGCGGCCCGCGGGCCATTTGCGGCCCGCGGCGGGCTACTGTCTGGCCCCCACCAACCCCAGTAATAATGGTGGTATAAGAGCAGCAACAACACTAGTATATCGTCAGATCTACAAGCAGATCTACAAGCACACAACGCCTCGCACCGCGAGGCGTTGTGTGCTTGTAGATCGGCTGTTTTCACTAGTTTAAATCATTTTTAAAATGATACATTCAAAACGAACGGTTTTGGACATACAAGATTTTCACCCGACAACGACGAAAACTGTCGCTGGAAAATGGGAACGCCACCGTCGCACCCTGCAATGTTGTGGCCCTCGGCTTGGTACCCTAGATATAATTCGGCCCTTGGGGAAAACTAATTGGGGAACCCTGCTTTAGTGTGATAGGTTGGTTCACAGATCTGATCTTAAATCTATTGATCTGATCACAGCATCAGGGCCAGCCCAATAATGATCAAACATGTGAAACGTGTCTGGTGGTATACAAGCATTGTCTAGAATCCAAAACGTAGACTATTTTGTTATCGTTGGATAAAGATTTTGCATTGATGTCGTACCAGAGAGATGACGGGCAAACGTTCATCAAAATAACAAGAATATCGTCGCTGTCGGGTGAAAACCTTGTATGTCCAAAACCGTTCGTTTTGCATTTATCATTTAAAAAATGATTTAAACTAGTGAAAACAGCCGATCTACAAGCACACAACGCCTCGCACCGCGAGGCATTGTGTGCTTGTAGATCGGCTGTTTTCACTACCTTTGTGCGACGGCCTTGTATGATGAAGCAGGGCTTTACTTTGCGAAAACATGTACAAATTTTAAACTTGGAGATACGAGGTTTCTGCCCGACAGTGACGATATTCTTCTACATTCTCTAATTGTGTAGGCTTTAAAAAATCATTTAACTCTTGAGAGTTTAACGGGTCCATTTGGATTAATTTTACACTCTCAACAGTTAAAGATCTATAAGCGTCCATTTGGTTACCAACTCTCCATCATTTAGCTGGGGACCACCTGGAACCCCCTCAAGTACCACTGGTTGAGAACCACTGCTCTAGAGTGCCAGCGATCATGTCACTGGAACGTGATGCTACTGCACCCAGTGGAATCTAGGCCTGACTGACTTTTGACACAACGTGACAGTGAAGAACCCAACTGGTGTAACTCAATTAAAAAATTGAGTTACACCAGTAAGTAAGACTTCCTAATCGGGAGATTACACAAACTTTAGAAGGCAATCGTAGCCAATCAGGAGGGAATATAGGAAATGGGACAGATCCATGTTGATGACATGACTTTAGAGATACTGTGTACCGCTTTGCGTGATTTTAGGGTAAAATCGGTAGGAGCAGTGTCCAAAAATGTGCTTTGCAAAAATCGGCCTCATGGTGGCGCTAGAAGAGGGGCATTTGAGAAATCAGGGCAGAGGGTGTGGTTTGCCAGCCAAGGAGTGTGTGTGCAAAGTTTGGCATGGATCGAGGCAACCACAGATATAAAGAGCAAGATGCCTTGTTCGCCTCTGCAGTTAATTGGAGCGACGTGCAAAAGTTCTAGTCCGGACTTCCTGGAAAAACTAAGGGAACGCTGTCAGTCAAAGTGAATACTGGCCAATCACAGCGTGTCTTTTCCGGGACTTATCCAAGGACCACAATTCAATTCAACAGAGCCAGTTCCGATGTTGCGCGGCTCAGCTGTTCTCACAGGCTGCTTACATAAAGAACGTAAAGGACAGCTGGAAGTGTGCAGTAATTCTAAACTGTAGATTGTAGAATTGTATTACATCAGTGGAGAAACTTGTTTGCACCACTCTAACTTGGAACAGAACTTCACAGGTTCCTGGCTTGATACCAGTGGCTGTGTGGCTGTGTGCTTGGCATGCATGTTTGTTTGTGTGTGTGTGTGTGTGCGTGCGTGTTTGCGTGTGTGTGTGTGTGTGTGTGTGTGTGTGTGTGTGTGTGTGTGTGTGTGTGTGTGTGTGTGTGTGCCCTGGTAGAAGGTCTGTATTTGTGTCTGGTAACTGTCAGTGTCACGGTTGCTAAGGATAGTACAGTACATCTCTGCCAGGAAAACACACCCAGAAAAAGAAATGAAGCCACCGAGATGGCATGCTATCTTCATGACGTTTGTTGGATTTAGACTAAATTTCTTCCATTCAACCATCCATGCGAATACTGCACAAATGATACACACAGCGTGGAATGAAGTTTAACCTCACCACCATCTGGTGTGGTTTTTCACTGAACAGAATGACAGAGACAGAAATGCGTACCAGCTGCTAGATTGTTGATTTCTTGATTCCTCAATTGACATAAACTGTAAAACTCACAGCGATAGGCTATCTGCTGGGCACAAGAACCTTCCCCGCTACTAGCAGGTCCAAATGTGACATGGTTATCATGTTATAACTTAACTCATTGATTGCTAAAGCCCCAGTTTCCCCGAGTAATTCCATCGTGCACGATGTACACGCAGGCACCCACGTTAAAAGGTAAGAAAATTGTGGCATGCAACCGCGAAAGTTGCTGTTTTTTTCTTAGCAATCAATGAGCCAACATAGGTCTAATTGCTAAAACATAAAACTTCTCATCTGAATCTCTGGTTAAA
>NC_137812.1:42515808-42520808 GCF_963921795.1 Nannobrachium achirus
TCTCTCTTTCTGCACTGATGTCAATCCACTACATCGAGCATGGAGTAAGTATGGAAGACAGATAAACAACTGTATAAACAATGTGTATGTTGGAGTGCTGTGCAGAGCAATGCTTTACACATGATCATGCAATAATCACACAAGTAAATGTTGCTAATTCACTTTTTATTAAATTATTTACATTGTTTAACGACAGTGTGCAGGCTGAACATTCTTTTAGCCTCGACTATATGAGCGAGGAGTTACTTTAAGTAACCGAAAATGTTGATCTGGACAAAGTTAGGCCCACTGATGAATTTACTACTTTTGAAATGTGAAACATTAATTTATAGACTGTGCATTTTGGATTCATAGAATATTTAGGCTATACCATTAATTTAATATATCAGGCTATCAAATAAACATGCCACATTTGTACTATACTATCATATTATCATGGTTGGGTAGGGCTATGAGTTCAGTAGCACCCATATGTTGGAGCAGCAAGCTCCTCCTCCTATGCCTCTGTTACAGTTTTGGTTACGTATTGATGTGGTACTTGTGGTCAGGTTAATCCTGGGCTTGCCTTCTCCCATGCATATTCCGTAGGGGTATTATATTCTGACACAACTGTTGCTTTGTTTGTGCAAGTCAGAAACAGCCTTTATCTTGTGGAGTAAACACGACATCTAAAAGGATTCTTTTATTTAGATCACAGCTAAATTAATCATCAATCACATTAATTAAGGAATTGGAATTAAATTGGCTCATACATACGCACTTAACACTGTTTACAGCCTGAAACGACTGTGTAGAAGCTACAGTACTAAACAGGGCTTATCGTGTCACCATAGAATAAAATGTTACGCCGCACCCTGTTGTTGCTCCCTTAAGTCAGTTATTTTTTATTTTTCAATAATATGAGTGACATTTTGAGCTCAAGCTCCAGTGTCAGAAGAAGAGCATGGGCTAGAAATGTCACTCATATTATTGAAAAACTAAGATAACTGACTAAGGGAGCAACAAGAGTGTGTGGCTAAAATGTGTATTATTTTATCTCAGTTCACTTTGGGGTGAGCACCTGTGTTCAAAGAGGTTGGATGTTCGCCACTATCCACTGATCTTTTTCATGTCATCATATCACAGTAATAGAATTGTAATACAGAAACAGTGTGGCTTACAAAGTAGCAGCTGTTGACGAATCCACATGTGGGGAGAATGGGCTCATGAGCTGAGAGGGGCTCCACTGAACTGTCAGAGGTAGTGCTGCCTGAACGGGTTGAAGCGCCGAAGAACACCTCCGCCTCGGCCTGGGATGACTACATGCACGCGCACACACGCACACACACACGCACAGAATTGTTTTTGATCAGTGAATTTAATTTCATGAATCAACCAATCAAAAGGTCATCTTAATGTTAAAAGGTCAACAGGATGAGCGAAACAAAATCTGTCAAAATAAAGCTTCAAAAAATCTGAAGTTACAGTGCCATTATCCTATCAATCACATTAAAATACATTTCCTAAACCAAAGATATGCAGCATTTAGACATCAACACAGAGTTCATTCAGCAAAAAAAGTAACAGGTGCATTACATTTTCCACAGGCAAAAAATAATGTGATCTTTTTCATGTATGAGAATAAACGAAACTAGAAAAATATTGTTCCTTCGAAACAATTGTGGGCTCGCTTCAAGCCAGAAAACAATGGCTATAAAGGCACAAAATGTCAAGATCGCAGGCATTGCTCTCTTTGACGTTACTGACGTCAAAGATTGGTCCATTTTGTTCCAAAAATGTGTTGTGCAAAAGTTGACCCGCTGGTGGCGCTATAACAGGCCAATGTGAGAAGGTTGGTATCTGTTCCTTGACCTATTGGGAATGTGCTTGCAAGATTTCACGCACATCCCAGGCTGTGTTCATGATTTGAGGTGTTTTTGGCTTTGGACACTTTATCGCTGCTTGCAGCTATATTTATTATTATTATTTTATAATTTTTTTGTGTGCACTTCATAGGCATGTTAGATAAAGGTCCTTAGATTGCGTGTAGAATGTTTCATGCAAATTGCAAAAAAATTCCTAAAATAAAAACGGGTTTAAGCGTTTTACAAACTGCTCAAAATTATATAGCGCCCCCCTTTGGCCATTTGGGGTAAGATTGGTTTCAGTGATATTTGAACTAACCCTCTACACTATTTTGTCATGAAAATGTGACTTTGCATGTATGTTTTAGAGGCAGAAGAATAATTTGCATAAAAATGCAATATTGTTTGAATTATTTAAAAAAGCATGTTTCAATGTTAAAGAAATCCGATCTGACAGATCTTTAGATATCGGTCCAAAGTTCACGTAAAAAAAGTTTTGTGCACGTGACGCGAAAATTCCAGAATAAAAGCGGGTTTACGCGTTTTACAAACTGCTCAAAATGGCGGAAAATTAAAGGGCGGAGCTTACTTAACAACGACACAGATGTCTTCCGCTTGAGTCAAAGCACACGTGTAACAAGTTGCATGTCTTCAAACGAAACGAGTCATGACTTATGCCCGTTTGAAGTTTGAATTTTCAGACGCTTCGTATAGCGCCCCCCTTTGGCCGATTGGAATAAAATTGGTTTCAGTGATACTTTGACTAACCCTCCACATCTTTGCCAAATGCCATGAACGTGTAACTTTGCATGTATGATTTAGAGGCCGAAGAATAATTTGCATAAAACCGCAATATTGATTGAATCATTAAAAAATTATATTTCACTTTAAAAGAAATCCGCCGAGATTAGTTTAACCGTATTGGTCCAAAGTTCATGTGAAAAAAGTTTTGTGCACTTGACGCGAAAATCCCAGGAGGAGATAGATTTTTACTGTTTTTGATATAATTCCGAATTGTGGGAGACCTAAAGGTCAGAGGTCAAAAGTTAGAGGGTAAAAGTTGTTCGGCATGAGGAGACGCATAAGTGTATACAGGTTTCATGGCTGTATGTATAACACAGCATGAGCTATACCTGTTCAAAGATCGCACTTTCGAAGGCTTCCTACAGCGCCACCATTTGGCCGATTGCTGTATAAAATAATAGCACACTTCGCCACTGTAAGCTGAACACATTGATGTTTTTATTTTCATTTTCTCACTAAGTATGTAGGAGTAGAAAGGAACCGAAGTTCCCGTCTACTGTCTGATAGATAAACAAATAAATAATGACAATATCTAAAGTGTGCTCGCCTTATAGGCGAGCCCACAATAATGTATAGTTCAGCTAAACACTGCAGACTTAGGATAAGAGCATTGAAAAAACAGTAACCTAAACCTATTCCATCCACCACGGCTTGTCAACTTGGATGGCACACTTGTCGGCACGCTAGGCCATCGTCAAGTGTCGACACGCCTGTTTTGTTTTCAATGTAAGAAGTCCTGAATATAAAACCATTCTTTATTCAGTTCAGACTTCAGAGTGAAACATTTCAGTGAGAGCTCCATCCAATCTAGCACTAACCACTTCGGAGCATTGAAATCCATCCACCGCGGCTTGTTGCTTGTCGACATCAATGAACAAGGCCAATGGCTTTTAAAATGTGCTGGTAAAAGCCTTGCACCTCAAAAACATAAACTAATCAGATAAATGGATTGCCGTTGACTGATCTACATATATTCTTTGCAGTAATTTAGCTACTTAACAGGGTAGACAGTGGTTGTTGCTTTGTTCCAATGCAATTTGTGAGGACTGATGATATTTTATGGAACATGCCACAGTTGATAATATGCTAATGGGAGAACATAGCTTTGCTCCAGGACCCAAACGTGAGTTAAGTGTCAAACCGTCTAGCCACTGCCCTGACTGTGTTGTTGTACCGAATACCAAGGAACATTTTAATGCACGTTTCGTTTCGGGGGAAACTTTCAATTTCAGGGGGTAAGTGAGCGATGCATCACTTCGAAGCATTCAGAGATTGTTGTTTTTTATACCCACTCAGAAAATACCAAAATGTGGCATTGATTGATCTAACATGAAAAGGTACTCTGTAGTACGGACGTCATTTGGTCAGTACCGTCATAAGGGTTTGGGACCCAACCCTAGTTCAGTGGTTCTCAACCTGAGACCCCAGGGGGGTCCCCAAATTATTTTGAGGGGTCCCCAGATGATTAACTAGATGTGCAACATTGTTTTCTCTGAGAAACAAACCAACATAAAGTTTAAGTGTATAGAGGGTATCTGCACATTTCTATAAGTGACAATTTAAGGACTTTTTAATACATCTAAAATCACAAATTAAACATTGGTCAAACTGTCAAATATTAGAGGTTGAAATTGTGAAAATAGCCAATCTACATGTAGATCGGCTATTTTCACAATAGAACCGTGTTATACAAAATGTAATGCCTCAACTCTTGTCTGTAATAATGATGAATAGTGCTCGTCAGGGTGGGGGTGTCCCCAGTTAAAATGTGATTATTTTGGGGGTCGCAGCCTGAAAAGGTTGAGAACCACTGCCCTACTTGACCATGATCACTTCTATACAGTAAGTGATTATGAAGATTATGCAGCGATGTGCGCAATTACATCTGTCACTGTATGTACCCTGGAAGGATCAGATGATAAAAGATGTGTGTGTAACAGTATAGCTGTCAAACCCCCCTAAAACATATGGAGCAGGACACGGAAAGCTTCTGTGGAACAATAACAATGTGTTGTTTACCTCATGATCAGGTGTGGGTGAAGGTGTGAGGGAGCCCAGGGATTGTTTGCGTGGTGTGGAAACTGTGTTGCTGTTGACGAGGGCCTCTGGCTGTGAGGGTCCGGTGGGTGCTGGGTGCGTGGCGGGCCTCTCCCACTGGGTGGTGCCGGTAGGGATATGCCAGTAATAGATACCAGCCATGTCCGTGATCTTCTTCCATCCTGGAGGCAGGTCAGGGTCCGTCTGGAATGACTGTTCACTCCAGATGTCTAGAGGGGGAACACACACACACACACACAAACATTTAATTGATTTGATTTTCCTTCAGAACGGTAAAGGCACAAAATACTAGTA
>NC_137812.1:42525808-42595808 GCF_963921795.1 Nannobrachium achirus
GAGAGAGAGAGAGAGAGAGAGAGAGAGAGGGGAGAGAAGGGAGAGCACAGGCAGGGGTGTCACACCAAATTCTGGGCCCTGGGTACAAGGATTCACTGCGGGGCCCCCCATGAATGTTCTTCATAGAGGGGAGGGGGTTTAAGCCATTTAGACTGGGAACGCATTATTTTTTTTTCTTAAATTTTTATCCCACGATTTTTGTAACCCATTTTTTCACCCGGTGCCAATTGCCTAAGCTGTGATCCTGGGCTCTACTCTCCCTCTGCCAACCTGGGGAGGGCCCCGAACTGAGCTCATGCTTCCTTCAATGCATGAGGAGTGAGCAGGCCGCTTCTTATCACCTGACAGGGGGAGCTTCCCCGGTTGGACGTAGCGCGTGGAAGGAACACGTTATTCCAACCAGTTCCATTCCCCTCCATCAGGCGCCCCGGCTGGCCAGGGGGAGGCTTTATAGAGACCAGGATTACTGCATGTTTTTGTGAGGGTATCTACCCTAGGAGACACGGGGAGAACATGCAAACTCCACACAGAAAGGCCCTTTTGCCAACCCCACCTAGGGTGTGGGCACTGATGACGCGGAGGAGGGAACACGCCCCCAGCACCCACAGTGTCCCCCGGCGGGAATCGAACCCAGGACCTTCTAGCTGTGAGGCGACAGCACTACTGACTGCGCCACCGTGCCCCCCTGGGAACGCATTATTACGCGTTATTTTGTGCTTTAACTATTGAAAAAAATAGCAGATCTACAAGCTCACATCGCGGCACTGAGACGTGCCGGACTGCCAGCTTGTAGATCTGCTATTTTTGAAAAATCTTTTGCAAGAAAAGAATGTGTGCAAGTCCCCCATCTCAAAATATTTAGTTCCAGGGACCCCCCAGAAGCAAAATTTTTAGTTACAAATGTTCGCTTAAAAAATACATATATTCAAAGATTTGCACACATTTTCACGACTTTTCAAAAATAGCAGATCTACAAGCTTGCAGCGCGGCACTCCGTGCTGTGCTGTGAGCTTGTTTATCTGCTATTTTTCAATAGCAAAAGTATAAAATAATTAAGGCCCCTCCACCATGGGCCCTAGTAACTCAGTCCCACTTTTCCCCCCCTTGTGACGCCCCTGCTTGGAGAACGGAGGGAGAGAGAGAGGGGGGAAGAGAGGGGAGAGCACTGGTTCTCAAAGTGTGGTCTAGGGACACCCAAGGGGTCCTTACGAGGGTTCCAGGGGGTCCCCAGCTAAATGAGGAACAGCCTTTTAAGGCCTATTTTATTTTCCGGGCTATTTGCACATGGGCAAGATCACAGCTGCGTCACATCGCGACGAGCTGTGAGCTTGTGGCAGTACGTAGATCTGCCATTTTAGAAAAATCTGTTTTGACAAATCTTCTCTTATAGGGTCCCTGGCCCTGTGGGGGTCCTTCCTTGACATGAAAGTAGGTAGAGAGAGTGAGCGAGTGAGAGAGAGAGAGAGAGCAGGTGGGTGGGTGAATAGACGACACAGGACTCACCCACTAAAGTCTGAAAACTTCTTGTATTTTTACTTGCTGCAAACTAGTTCAAATGTGCAGGGCTGTGTTCACTGCAATGCTCACTTACTGTTGTGTGAGAACACCAAGCAAGGGCATCGTCAATACAGTTTCTCAGGTACGTAGTATGTGTGTGTGTGTGTGTGTGTGTGTGTGTGTGTGTGTGTGTGTGTGTGTGTGTGTGTGTGTGTGTGTGTGTGTGTGTGTGTGTGTGTGTGTGTGTGTGTGTGTGTGTGTGTGTGCTTTTTGACTCCTGTGTGTGAAAGCAGTGTAACACCAGCACTCTAATCCACAACATCACCAGAGGATTCTAACATACACCTGGAGAAACAACCGTGTGAGAGCCAGACAAAGAGAGAGAGAGAGAGAGAGAGAGAGAGAGAGAGAGAGAGAGAGAGAGAGAGAGAGAGAGAGAGAGAGAGAGAGAGAGAGAGAGAGAGCGAGAGACTACAGTACAGTACGCATCTCAGCAGCAGTATTTAAGGCCCTTGTTATACGGATACTGCCCTAAATCGTTAATAGACAAATATTTTAATATAATACAGGGGTCTTCAATGTTTTCAGGCCAAGGACCTCTTAGTTGAGAGAGAGATGGAGCAGGGACCCCCACAATCTGTTCATAGAGATTCCAAATAGTTTAATTTTTTGACAGCACAATCATCAGTGTATTTGTAATCATGTCAATGTATGTTTTCAGATATTTAACCACTTGAACCATCAATACTTAATAAACTTGACCTTTCCCTCTGTACTTAGGCTGCTCTTTTTCCCCTCTACACCAAACCTCTTTGCCTAAAATAGCCGATCTACAAGCTCACAATGCCTCGCAGCGCGAGGCGTTGTGAGCTTGTAGATCGGCTATTTTTGGCTAAAGTTCTCAGGAAATAAAATGTTTCTATCATACAAAGATTTGGAGGACCCACTGTAGTAACTCTGAGGACCCCCTAGGGGTCCCGGACCCCCTGTTGAAGACCCCTGTCCTAATATGACAAATATTAATAATAAAGTAGTAATAATATGAATACATCAATTTTATATTACTATATTTATTTCCATATAATTTCATAGCTTGTGTAAGATAAGGGTAAACACTCTCTCTATACCAAAACAATCGATCCTCAATAGAACAATCTTTTATGGAGACTACAGTACCACGATCAATACCTATATACACAAAACCTTAGGGTAGTCCGCTTTGCTACAGTAGACCCATGGGAGGTATTATAGCTACCTGAAGTCCAAATATTACCCATTATCTTTGTCTGCTGCTTCTGAGCTCTGTGAATGAGCCTGAAAATGATTGCTGCCATTTGTTCCATAAAAGCTTTATACCCTGTATATACTATGGGAGAGTGTTTTCTGCTGGTGATTCAGTCCGAGTGTATCAAAGGGTGCGTTCGTAAATGCGCACCGGGTGTGGTTAGGGTTAGGGGTTATGGTTAGGTTTAGGCATAGTTTTACTGAGGTTAAGGTTAGGGTTAGGGATAGGGATAGGGTTAGGCATAGTTTTACTGAGGTTAGGGTTAGGATTAAGGTTGGGTTTAGGCACTCACTACATTGAGCACACCCCCGGTGCGCATTTCCAAACGCACCCTTTGATACACTCGGACTGAAACACCAGCAGAAAACACC
Source organism: Nannobrachium achirus (assembly GCF_963921795.1). Taxonomy (NCBI): domain Eukaryota; kingdom Metazoa; phylum Chordata; class Actinopteri; order Myctophiformes; family Myctophidae; genus Nannobrachium; species Nannobrachium achirus. The sequence continues at coordinate 42,528,962 of NC_137812.1, forward strand.
ATCCCTATATACTATAGCATGTACATGACAACAAAATGTGACATAGCTCTGTTTACACAATGCTGTACCACCTCCAACTGTATATATGTTCCCCCTTTTCAAATGTTTTTATTATATTTTGCTTTGGCAATGTAAACATGTTTTCTCATGCCAATAAAGCTCCTTTGAATTAAAATTGAATTGAATTGAATGAGGAACTGGGAGTACTAGCCATAACATTCACCGGTATCAAAATCACTTTAAATATAAACAAAAGCAAATAACCCATATTATGCCTGTGTGCTGTATGTGTTCAGCCACTGGCTGTAGATTGGATATTTTTTGACACTTTTTGAAAAGGCATTGAAAAATTAAAACTATTTTTTATCGATTACTCACTCCATGGAATAGAAAAAAAGTCATTTTGGGATGAACTATCCCTAAATATTCTTCTAGGTCAGTAGCTCAAGATCTAGATGAGTTCAGAAATAGACCCTTCACAATTATTAAAATAAATGATTGCCTGATCGAGCTAATCACAATTATTTTTCAGAATCATTAGAATCGTTTGTATAAAAACAGCTGGATACATTTCACATAAATGTCATATGTCATTATTTCCACGCTCATTTAACCACTTTCCAAGTTCATCTTTTGGGCATTTAGGGCAAAAATAAAAATGTAGAATACTAGCATGATATACAAGCTCGCAACAAAGCCTAAAAGGCAGACAGACAAGTCATTTTAAATCATAATTTAAAATCATTCATTTATGACAATTACCTACAATTGCTTGGTCTTAGGGGTGGGCGATATGGAAAAATACAATATCACAATATTTTCCCAAGCTGTATCACGATACACGATTTTATCACGATTCTTTTTCACGTTGGTTTTTATGGTTATTTTTCAAGGTACTTGACAAACAATAGACTCTCTGGGTTCCTTTTGGGGTGTCTAAATTGAACTTTACAAGTATGTAACTCTGACAGTATACAAATGAAACCAAATGGACCCTTACGGGTCCATTTGGTTTCATTTGTATACTGTCATAGTTAAGTGGAGACCTTGACATTTTAAAGTTTGAGAACTACTGATTTAGACCAAAATGCAGGTTTAAATTGAATTCTGCAATGAATCTCTGTATTAACGATTAAACAGGATATTTTACAAGGCTCCCTCAATTGTATCACGATATATACGATATCTCTGAAAAGGCATATCGTGGAGACATTGTATCGTCTCAACGATAATTATCACCATATCGCCCACCCCTAGAAACACCAGTGTACTCAGAGCCTCCAAACAGTAAACGGTTAAGGGAGCGTGAGTGAGTCAGCAGAGAAGAGACTGGGGGCTGCATGGGCAGAGCCTTGCTGAAAGGTCTCAACAACAGTAGCGCTCTTTGAGACGCTTTGAGAGACGGGAAGCTCCAAACAGCTGAACACGTGTCAAGAGGTCAAAGCTCCCAGTCTGGCAAAGGGAATGCTGTGTTCCACAGCATGTGTTAACAACAAAAGGACATGGCAGAAGGTGTTTTTTCAAGGGTCAAATTACATGCAACACCCAGCTTTTAACATATGCTCCGAAAGTTAAGTGTGGCCATGGGCGTCACAGGGGGGATAAAAGTGGGACTGAGTCACTATAGGGCCCAAGGGGGCTTGTAGAGCTGCTATTTTTGAAAAGTTATGAAAATGTGTGCAAATCTTTGAATCTATGTATTTTTTAAGCAAACATTTGTAACTCAAATTTTGCTTCTGGGGGGTCCCTGGAACTGAATAGTTTGAGATGGGGGTCCGTGGCCGAATACATATCATTTTGGGGGTCCTTCACATGAAAAGTTTGAGCACCACAGACATAGAAACTTTTTCAAAAAACCTTAGATGGATTTGAAACATTCAAAGACTTGCACACATTTTCAAGATTTTTCAAAAATAGCAGATCTACAAGCTCGCAGTGCGGCACTCGGTGCCGCGCTGTGAGCTTGTATATCTGCTATTTTTTTATAGTTAAAGTACCCAGGGCCCAGAAGTTGGTGCGACACCCCTGAGTGTGGCTAGCAGGTCTTCTGTGAGACGGCCAGCAAGAGGCGAGTTCAGGCAAGCAATGTCTGGCAGCCACACAGCCTTTCTCAGCAATGACTAGCGTTTACAAGCATGACAAACTATGAGTAAGCGAAAACCTCTTAACTGCTTCAAATTGAATTTAGCCATTTAGGTTGCATCAAACGGGTCCAAAACAAGGTTATGGCCTATGTGTCCTTCCATTCAATCTACTTACAGTAGTTTGAACTTGTTATTTGACCTATTACCGGATCAATAATGTGATGGAAGGATTCAAACCTGAAATGCCATTTTATTTTATGTCTCAGCAGGCACATTCCTTCACCGTGGCAAATGGTAAAGCCTAGGTTCTATCGAAACTCCCAGGTTTAGCAAAGCATGGTATTTAATATCATCAGAAGATGATGGAGGAGTTTAACTGTCCCTATGGGGTAAACATTCTGCAAAAGTAGCAGATCTACAAGCTCTCAACGCATTGCAACTTGCAATGTGATGTGTTGTGAGCTTGTACGTAGATCGGCTATCGTCAGCTAGAGAGATTTGGTGTAAATACTAACAGACCTTGTCTAGAGCCCTGTGGGACCCCTGACAACTAAGTATAGGGTTTAAGAGTTTAAATGGGGTTTTGCATCACAAATCACATGCAGGTGGCACACCAGGGGTGAATCAAGGGTAGCGGGTAAGATCCCTACCCTAAGACAGAAAGACAAGGATTTTAAATAAATGCACTAAAAGGCTGCCTACTGTTCCCTCTCTGTAGGAACAACGGTGGCTGTTAGGAGCTCAGAAACTTCCCATGTCCCCGTGTGTCAGTCCCACATGAATGTCTGGGGATCAGCGGGATCAACATGTAAACCTCTTCTCATAACACACACAGCCCCAGGTACATATCGTCGTTGTTGGGTGGAAACCTTGTACAGTATGTCCCAAAACTCGTCGTCTTGCATTTATCATTTTAAAAATGATTGAAACTAGCGAAAACAGCCGATCTACAAGCATGTGCTTGTAGTTCACTACCTTTGTGCGACGGCCTTCTATGATGAAGCAGGGCTTTACTTTGTGAAAAAAACGTACAAATTTGAAACTTGGAGATACGAGGTTTCTGCCCGACAGTGACGATGTGGTGGGGCTCAAATGTAATGCTGAAGATCCACCGTCCTCTGTGTACGTGTGCGTGCGTGCATGCGCGTGTGTGTGTGTGTGTGCGTGTGCGTGTGTTAACTGCATCCTAACAGTAAATATTTACGGCTTGTTTCCAGCTCCTCATGTGTTTAGTGCAGTGCAGCAAGATAAAGGAGCAAGATGGACGGGTGGATAGGGGGAGAAAAAAAAATCAAAGAATCGCAAGACTCAGCGAATCAGAAAAAGATAAATGCAGCCCAGGGGCAAGAAGACAAATGTCAGACAAGGTTATGCCAGGACAATGAGGGCTACGAAACTGAAGGCATGCAGCGCTGGAGGAAAAGACCGAATGATTAGAGGAAGATAGAGAGACAAAGACGCACTGTATTTCACCTCCACTTCCCACCGCTTGACCAGTGACTGACAGCCACACAAACACACACACGCTTGTATCACTATGCTTGTGAGGACATCAACATTTTTAAGACGGCATTGAAAATAGCTGATAATAGATGGAAAGTTGCAGAGAAAATTGCAGATCTACATTACAAGCTAATTCTTCGGTGAGTGACCTCAGCACACAACTAAGTATAAAATAGGGAAATCTCTAACACCAACTCTTAAACCTAAACTCTAAATGTGTATTCCTTCCTCCTAACCATTACCCAAACCTGAATCCTGTTTCAAATTTATCTTGTGAGGACCTGGAAAAATGGTCCCCACAATGACTATCTTCTTACAACAAATACAGGGTTGCATCTCTGCAATCTACGTATCTCGAGAACTATTCGACCGACCGACTTCAAAATCACCACGCGGGCAGTGCCCGGCATCGAGTCGGTGGGATAGGCGGTTGTCAAGAACCCCCAGAAAAGGCTCTGGCCGTGGCCCAAATCAGGACATGGACAAACAGGTATAGAGATCTCCATATATGGGCATAAAATGGACAGAGACAAACGGTTACAACGAGTACTCTGATAACGTGTATAACAGGTATAGAGGGTACAGTATATGCATCATACTGTATGCCACTCAAGATCAGCGCCATGGACAGACTGAGTGGCAAAACATAAAACAGCATGAAGCATTTGAGTTTGGAAGTGCTCCTCCTCACTCCTGCTGACTCCTCATGACTCTGTTTTTGCCACTCAGTAGGCGTTACAGCATAACTTCCGGGTGTGATGATGTCATGCGCATAGCCTCTATATCAGGGGTCTTCAACGTTTTCAGGCCAAGGACCACTTAGCTGGGAGAGAGATGAAGCAGGGACCCCCACAACCTTTTCATAGATTCCATGTAGTTTCATCATTTGACAGCACAATCATCGTGTGTTTTGGATTCATGTCAATTTGTGTTTTCAGATATTTAACCACCTGAACCGTCAATACTTAATAAACTTAACCTTTCACTCCGTACTTGGTCTGCTCTTTTTCCTCTATAATCCAAAACTCTGCCGAAAATAGCCGATCTACAAGCTCACAACGCCTCGCAGCGCGAGGCGTTGTGAGCTTGTAGATCTGCTATTTTTGGCTAAAGTTCTCAGAATATGGACACGGGTTCAAGTGGTTAATACAAAAAAGCTTCCTATCACAAAAAGATTTGGAGGACCCCCTGTAGTAACTCTGAGGACCCCCTAGGGTTCCCGGACTCCCTGTTGAAGATCCCTGCTCTATTGCATAACAAGCTAGGGCATTCACTGTGTATTTGCACCATTCTCAACTTGCATCATTCCCGAGTAGGCCGGTGCCTAACGGCACTGTTCTAGTTTCTATCATTTTACTATACATATACGTGTGGGGACACACACACACACACGCACACACACACACACACACACACACACACACGCACACGCACACACACGCACACATAAATATAGACCTAAGTGGACACACCAGTTGAAACAGGAAGCAGCTGACCTAGCTTCCCATCCACTCTCTGGGGCCTCAGTACCACTTCCTGCTCTAAAGGGATTCTGGGAGTTATACTGTAGGGGAGGCTTTACTGTTTATTATTCAGGTTCCAGCACATATACTGGCGTTCAGTGCATGTAGCCACGTACACACACACACACACGCACGCAGACACGCACGCGCGTACACGCACAGTCGCACACACGCACGCACACGCACAAAATACTGGTCATCCGAGAGAAAACATGTCATCAACATACGGTAACAGGGAAACCACTAAATTGCACAGAGGAAAAACACAGCAGCTGACCTCACACACCACAAGCTCATAACTGACCGTAAGATGCTGTAAGCATACGGTATCTGTAGTCTGTTTGTGTGTGTGAAAAGGAAAAGGAAATTGTATTAAAAACTTTAGCCATTTTGCAGATGCTCTTGTCAATTCAATTGGTGGTACATTAGGGTTCATTTTTAAATGAACACAGAGGATTTTACTTGCGTGTGTGTGTGCGTGTGTGTGTGCGTGTGTGTGTGTAGGTGTGTGTGTGTGTGTGTGTGTGTGTGTGTGTGTGTGTGTGTGTGTGTGTGTGTGTGTGTGTGTGTGTGTGCGTGTGTGTGTGTGTGTGCGTGTGTGTGTGTGTGTCTCTGTCTGCACGTACCCGTCTCCTCTGGGGTGATGCTGTCCTGGGACAGGGTGGTCCAGCTGGACTCCTCGTCACTGGGGTTCAGATTCTGGATGCGGTTCAGAGCGCAGTCCGTCTTGGCGCCCGTCCTCCTGTCCTTCTTTGTCTCCGGTGAGGAGGAGGAGGAGGAGGACGCGGAGGAGGCCACAGAGAGCAGGGGAGCGTCCTCGGGGCTGGCCTGCCTGGGCGGGGAGGGAGGAGGAGGCACCGGGGAGTCTTTGCTGGATCTGAGGAGCTTGAGGTTGGGGTGGAGGTCAGAGATGAGCGCGATGCCAGGAGGAGCTTTGAGGTTCTCTAGCGGACTCTCATCCCGTATCACCAGCAGAGGCCTCTTCTCCTCCACCTCCTGCTCCCCCGGCCCCTCCTCTCCCTCTTCCTCGATCTTCATTTTCAACATAATTTCCTTCTCGGACAAGATGCTGATGTCGTCGCCGTCCTCCGCGTTCTCGTCGAGACCCGGACCCGCGTTGTTGGAGTTCAGCTCCGCCTCCGGAACCACAATGACGTTCCACTGCTCCTCCTCCCGACCGGGGTCTGGGTCGGCGATGGGATCGGGGCAGGACGGCTCGCGGCTGAGCTCAATAACATCGCTGTCGTCGTCGTCGTCGTCGTCACCTTCATCTTCGCCGTGGTCTCGCTCGTTATTGGTCAGAGTCTGAGCGTGGCATTCCGTGGCCACGTTGACGTTGTCCTCTGGTGGGTTGTTGGACTCGGGCTCGGACGACTCGGCATCCGTGGTGTTCTTGTTGTGATCCTGGCCAGCCTTACGGAGCTGGTTCACGCCGTTCTTGGCCAGCTTAGGGTTGTTGGGGGTCAACGATGTGGGCGAGGACGATGGCGACGTGGAGGAAGGGGGCGCGCCGTCTCCCAGGCCCAGGCCCATGGCAGACTGGATACTGGTGAGGGCATACTTTTTGCGACACTTGGGCGGCGTGGCGGAGCCCTGTTTGATGACCTCGCCGCTAAGCAGCTGGTTGTGGGAGGAGCGGAGGCTGAGCGAGGTGGGGGGAGTGGCGGCAGGGCCGTTACGATTGGTCACATCCACCGACATCATCATGACACGAGAGGGGTTAACTGTAAGAGAGAGAGAGACAGAGAGAGAGACAGAGACCGGAAGTGAGTGTGTACAACTGTGAGTAGTATTAATAATATGCTGTATATACGCCACCTGGATCAATCAGCACCAAATATATATCTTTATATATCTGATCTTGACAGCATATGAGCCAGTGTGGAACCTCCTGATCATTTCTGTGTCTAAATTAAAGACCAGAAGTGGCATCAGTGCCCCACAGGCTGGCAGTATTGGCCGATATATTGATATCATAATGTCTTACTTCACAATATTGGTATCATCCCCGAAAATTCAGGCAGGCTAAATTTAAATAATCTGTGATTATTTGTATACATTTTAATTACTTTATTCTTGTTGCATATTTTACACTATGTATCTACCAACCTAATCTGTATGTTGTTGTTTTTTCTTGTGGAGAAATGTGTAACTCGATTTCAAAGATTATTAGACTATATTATTTGCATGGGTTCATAATATACAGTACTTGTGTGACTAAATTGTAATGCAAAGGACATGGACCACATAATAAACTCATGCAGGAATAGACAGCAATAATATTAGAATTTTCACATCTGAATCTCATTTAAATCTCGACAGGAAGCTTCACACTCACAAAATGACAGGCAAACACAGGACAGATGCGTGTGTGTGTGTGTGTGTGTGTGTGTGTGTGTGTGTGTGTGTGTGTGTGTGTGTGTGTGTGTGTGTGTGTGTGTGCGCGTACGTGCGTGTATGCACATGCATATTGTACCTTACAGGAGGTCGGTCATGGACTGGTCACGATGCTGGTTTCACTAGCTGCAGCAGCAGATCTGAACAAGATACAGGGGATGAGAAAACAAGGAAAAGTAAGGTCAGACAAGGAATGTGGAGAATCCTGAGAACTCCTAGGGTTGACCCCAGAGACACAGCCACCCATGTGGAACCTAACTCCTACCGGTTGCTAAGGAGACACTGAAGCAGCGGAGAACCTGCTGACAGGTCATGCTATACGGTATGTGTGTGTGTGTGTGTGTGTGTGTGTGTGTGTGTGTGCGTGTGTTCCTGCACAGTGAGCAGTGTCTCCACATGTTGCTGAGACCAACACACTCTCAATCGAGATTTCATGGGACAAATGTGACGTCAAACGTTTGACAGGAAGGGGGTCATCTGGTGCCGTCCCAGACCCAGACTTCCGCACTCCAAGAATGCGGAAGTGCCGTTCTCAAACCCAAGACGTAAAAGTGTGACCCTCAGCCAAAAAACTGTTAAAACCACAGAAGCATGCCGTCTAAAGCGGACTGGGGCCACGAGACGCACCGCCAAGCAAGCCGTGAGGCGAGCGAGTCGCCGTGCAGAGAGATGCGAGTTAATGTCCCGATAGGGACAGAATCATCACTCAAATCCCCCCTAGTCAACATGTGCCATTTTAACCCCCCCTTCTAGTCAAAGGTTTGACTGCTTGGGACATCCGTCCCAAGAAGTCACCCGTTTGATCCATATTTTGATTAGATGTGGTACCAGTATAAGACTCCCTAATCGGGAGACTCAGCTGGCTTTATCTGCCTTGTCCCGCCCTGGTTCCGCCTTTTTTATGTTGAATTTGCTAAAACATAATTTTTGGAGAAGTAAAAACATTTAAGAACATGCTCAGTCACTATACTGCCACTGAGCAGTTCCATTTTACTGAAACCAAGTTTGAAATTAGAATTGAACACACAGAATAACAATACGAAGCAACTGAATTAAAATGGTAGTGGATGGAGTGTCCCACCGAGTGTCCCACCAAGACACAGCAACCAATGAGTGTGAAGAGGGGCGGGACAACGGGCGGGACTTGACAAAGGGTGAATTGCAATAACAAAGGTAATATCATATATATATATGTAATATTATATATATATACTTATGTACTGTACTATAGGGGTGGGAGATATGGAAAAATACAAAATCACGATATTTTCCCAAGCTGTATCACGATACACGATTTTATCACGATTCTTTGTCACATTGGTTTTTATGGTTAATTTTCAAGTTACTTGACAAAAACTAGATTCTCTGGGTTCCTTTTGGGAGGTCTAAATTCAACTTTACAAGTATGTAACTCTGACGGTATACAAATTAAACCAAATGGACCCGTAAGGGGAGACCTCGACATTTTCAAGTTTGAGAACTACGGATTTAGACGAAAATGCAGGTTTAAATTGAATTCTGCATTGAATCTCTGTATTAACGATTAAACAGGATTTTTTACAAGGCTCCCTCAACTGTATCACGATATATACGATACCTCTGAAGAGGCATATCGTGGAGACATTGTATCGTCTCAACGATAATTATCACCATATCGCCCACCCCTACTGTACTATATGTACAGTACATAATTATATAAATATATAAACAGTGTTTACAATGAGCTCTTTGACGTGGTCAGAGAGCTAACAGGGTGCTAGCTACCATACCAGAGGAGCAGGGGGTTGATGGAAACTCCACGATGGACAGGGTCCATGCTGATAGGCACGGCCTCTCTCTTCAACCAATCACAGGGCCTCAGGGCAACCAACTTCCTGAGAGAGACGAACAAATAAAACAGGATTAATGCTGGACAGGGAGTAGACTAGAGCAAGGCTGAGCAGGAGTGAGAAAACGAATCAGAGGGAGAACGAGAGAGAAGGAGGGGGGAGGGGTCTGCAGGACACCAGAGGGACAAATAAAGATATCAATTATTCACAACCTCTGATCAAACATTAATACGCAAGGTGTGTGTGTGTGTGTGTGTGTGTGTGTGTGTGTGTGTGTGTGTGTGTGTGTGTGTGTGTGTGTGTGTGTGTGTGTAAGGAACATAAGGCTCATTTTGTAGAAAGCTCATATTTCTTCCTTTGGCGCAGTCAGCCAATTGACTGAAGCCATCATAAACTTCATGTCATAGGAGACTTGTAAATTCCTCCTACACAAAACGCACACATATGCACGGCACGCACACACACACACACACACACACACACACACACACACACACACACACACACACACACACACACACACACACACACACACACACACACACACACACACACACACACACACACACACACAGAGTGTGAGCTGCATATTGTATAATGTATATAGGCAATACACAAGCTTTAAAGGATCCCTAGCTAATAAGCCTTATATGCATTAATACGTTATAATTGCCCTCCGTAACTAAAAATGATAAACTTAAATTAAAAACAACGCCTGTCGCAAGTTGATGTCATTTGTGGTCCAGCCCAATGAATGTATGGAATGCATGTGCTAATGAAACATTGTTTTGATGCTCATTTTAACCTTGGGAAGTATTTAAGTTGTTTTTGAGCTGTGGTCAACTGCTCCTCAGAATGACTTTGTCTGTTCCTATCTATGTCCCTACCTATGTTCCTATGTAGCATGAGCTGCAATAACGCTGGTGACAAAGTGGCGCTGTTGCGTCACACACACACACACACACACGCACACACACACACACACACACACAGCTGCAATAGCGCTGGTGACCAAGTGGTGCTGTTGCGTCACACACATGCACGTGCACACACACACATGCACGCACACACACACACGTGCACGTGCCACTGAAATGAACTGCTACACACACACGGCCACACGCACACGCACCACCGCTCACTTCAAACATGGTTTGATTTTAATTTGCACATGCATCCCCCATTAGCCTAGTAAACGACCAAAATCTAATGAAATGGTTTCCGGAAGAGGGCGGGTACGAGGCTAATCCCCCATACATTCCATGGGAAAAATTAGAGAGGGATCTTTTTAAGTCTGTTAGAGACAATGTGATTAGCATGGTTAGATTCCACTAAAAAATGTGACACTAAATCTGTGCTTGGCACAATGAAGATTTTGCTAATCTATAAACAGATTACTGCATGTCTGCCGGTCATCATGGGATAAAAATAAAACAGAGAAATTGAGCACATTCATCATCAATTAGAAAAGTCCTCCATTCGAATCCCTTTGGGGTTATGAGCTGAACTGACAGAGAATTCTGGCTAATAACGCTACCATAACGATTATGCATCACAAAGCTGAAGGAAAAGCCATGTTGAAGACTGCAGCAGGCAGCAATAAGAAACTGCATTACACAAGTGAAGGACAATAGACAAATGAACTCCACAAGAAACAACCCTGCTAATCTCAATGACAGCCTAACAGACAGGATAGGATATTACGATATTACGATATTATGTGGATCTTGGGATCCATATAGAACAGGGGTCTTCAACAGGGGGTCCGGGACCCCTAGGGGGTCCTCAGAGTTACTACAGGGGGTCATCCAAATCATCCAAACCTTTTTATATTAACAAGTTAACAACTTGAACTTGACCCTAGTGTCCATATTCTGAGAACTGTAGCCAAAAATAGCAGATCTACAAGCTCACATCGCCTCGCGCTGCAATGTGTTGTGAGCTTGTAGATCGGCTATTTTCGGCAAAGAGGTTTAGTGTAGAGGGGAAAAAGAGCAGACTAAGTACAGAGTGAAAGGTCAAGTTGATTAGGTAATGACGGCTCAAGTGGTTAAATATCTGAAAACACAAATGAACATGAATCCAAAATACACTGATGATTGTGCTGCCAAACAATGATACTACTATGGAATCTATGAACAGGTTGTGGGGATCCCTGCTTCATCTCTCTCTCAACTAAGGGATCCTTGGCCTGAAAACGTTGAAGACCCCTGCGATGAAAGATACTTCTTCATTACTAAACTGACAACGTCTCGATCCGCAGGGGATTCTCTTCAGGTCATATGATTCATGCACACCTGTTGACTTCCTTATAATTATGTACCCTATTGTCTGTCACTCCCCCACTGTGTGCCACCCCCAGATAATCACAGCAGGTGTGACTCATCGTCATCCCCCTTAAAGTGACCTAGATGGGATATACAAGTATATACAAGATGGGATATACAAGCTCACAGTGCAGCGCTGTGAGCTTGTATATCTGCTATTTTTCACTGGTTAAAGCATTCAATAATTCTAGGCCTAAATGGTGTAAGTTACTTTCTTCTTTCCTTGAATGTTATTTGCCATTCAAGGAGTGTGTGTGCAATGTTTGGCATGGATAGGGGCAACGGTGGCGGAGATAAGAGTAGGGGCAAAAATGTGACGTGTGATGGACAGACAGACGGACAGACGGACAAACGGATGGACGAACAGACAGACAGCCGGTGGAGCTTTTCATAGTAACGCAAGGTTTGGTGTAGAGGGGGAAAAGAGCAAACTAAATACAGAGTGAAAGGTCAAGTTGATTAGGTAATGACGGTTCAAGTGTTTAAATATCTGAAAACACAAATTGACATGAATCCAAAATACACTGATGATTGTGCTGTCAAACAATGAAACTACTGTATATGGAATCTATGAAAAGGTTGAGGGGGTCCCTGCTTCATCTCTCCCTCAACTAAGGGGTCCTTGGCCTGAAAACGTTGAAGACTCCTGGTATATAGGGTTAAAGTGTTTAAATGAGTGCTGTCAAGACTCAAGAGCCTCAGAGGCTGAATGCAGATGTGAGCTCCAGTGTCTCCAGCGTCACTGGCGTTCCACCAAGATACAGATTGGACTGTGAGAGGGAGGGAGTATATGTATGCACAAACACATTGATTGATGGAGAAAGCACATGCACGTATCCTCCACACATTGCAGACAGACACGCACGCACGCATGCACAGTCGCACACACACACACACACACACACACACACACACACACACACACACACACACACACACACACACACACACACACACACACACACACACACACACACACACACACACACACACACACACACACACACACACACACACACACACACACACACACACACACACACAAGTCTGATGTAAAAGTCAGCCAAGGACAGAGCAGTAAGATGATGCATAAAAGGGCATCATAAAATAACAACATAAAAATGTGTTGCATTCAAGGCATTCTTTCTTAGCTGCTTGACTCTTGCCGCAACAGGCCCAAATACCTGTGTGTGTGTGCGTGCGTGCGTGCGTGCGTGCGTGCGTGCGTGCGTGCGTGCGTGCGTGCGTGCGTGCGTGCGTGCGTACTGCATGCCTTAGAAAAATTGTTTCACTTGACTCAAATAACAACCATTCATAATCAGTGAAGTCTGTAAACACAATACAAGGATCTATATGATACTTGGACTGCCCTGAGGGCAGGGCCTCAACAACAAACTGCAGCTGCATATCAGTCTATCTGATATCTATACTATAATTTCGCGAATGTCTGAGTGAGTGTCTGTCTGAGTGTCTGTCACAGCGTTTCTCCTCAGTGGCTGGAGCAATTGATCTGAAATCGCATCACCATAAGCATATGAACACACCTGACATAACTGTGAAGCCCGTTTGTCACTTTCACAAATCGTATGCTGTATATTAGCATTTTTATGGTGTATCTACTATCTATTCTGCATCTAGCATGAGGCACATCTATTCTGCATCTAGCTTGAGGCAAAATGTTTAACCAGCTCTGTGTGTGTGTGTGTGTGTGTGTGTGTGTGTGTGTGTGTGTGTGTTTGTGTGTGTGTGTGTGTGTGTGTGTGTGCAGGCAGGCGGGTGTGTGTGCAGGCGGGTGGGCGGGCGGGCTGGGTGGGGGGGGGGGGGGAACAGTATCTCTGTAGCCATTAAACAAAACGGGTTTCTTACATTGATGCTCCTACATCATGCAAGCACCAGTTAAAGTTACTTTCCATCCCTCATATACTGTGTGCACAGTGCACATCCCATAACCCACACACTGCACATCATTTTGGAGCTCATATCTTTGAACGGGCAAGGGCTAGTAATGATAATTCACCGACAGCTCAGAGCTACAAGTGCTGGTGCAAATCAAATTATAACATAGCCGTAGAACACATTTGACATTTGATTTTTAAGAGCATTCCTCAAGCCTTCTGATGGGTGAACAGAGAACAAAATTGTTGACCCTGACAACATTTCCGTACAGTACACAGGTAAATCCTCAGTGCTGATTTATTCATTTGCAATTCTGAGACTGGACAAATGTAACCAAATGGACGCATTACACCCCTTTGCACACTCTCAGAGTTAAATTTAGTATGTAGAACTAGTCAGAATGGGATCTGGATTCCATTGGATGGAGGACTGAGCTAGCTGTGTCGCTGCACTTGGGACGCTGTGGGATGGGCCCCAAGGAAGCCATAAAGGGCCCCCATAGGCCCTCTGCTGTGGACACAGTGGTGTAGCCTTAATTACAAGGACCCACTGTGGGCAAGAACCACTGGCAATACTAAAGAAAGAGACATAAACACACACACACACACACACACACACACACACACACACACACACACACACACACACACACACACACACACACACACACACACACACACACACACACACACACACACACACACACACACACACACACACACACACACACACACACACACACACACAGAACCTTTGCACATGGGTACGCAGTTGAAAACAGTTAAGGAATGTATGAGTTGAGGTTGGAAGACAAACATGCAAAAAAAAAAAAAAAAAACTCACGCACTAACACTCACACAGACACACAAACCAGGGGGGTGGGTAATAAGAGCTAGGATGTGGCGCAATGAGACCTTTAACTTCTAACCCTTTGGTCGACCCATGCTGTGTGTGTGTGTGTGTGTGTGTGTGTGTGTGTGTGTGTGTGTGTGTGTGTGTGTGTGTGTGTCACGGTGGGAGACCGGCTTGAGATAGAATGAAGGGAGCAGCTGCAAATCTCCCATTCCACCATCTCTCTCTTTTGCTCTCTATCTATCCCTCTGTGTGTGTGTGTGTGTGTGTGTGTGTGTGTGTGTGTGTGTGTGTGTGTGTGTGTGTGTGTGTGTGTGTGTGTGTGTGTGTGTGTGTGTGTGTGTGTGTGTGTGTGTGTGTGTGTGTGTGTGTGTGTGCGTGTGTGCGCGTGCCTACCAGAAACTATGGAAAGACAGAAGGAGAGACAGAAGGAAAGACTGACATACTAACAGACAGACGCAGAGAATGCATTGAATTCATGGCCAAGTGGAGAGAGCAGCCAAGGACTCACTCTACAATTAGAAAGCCCTCTTCTTCCAACCTTCTTTTTCAAACTTCTTCTTTGCCATTCTAATCTTTTCTAGTCCCAATCCATCATCTATTCTCCAGGCTTTCTCTTTTTTTTCTCCACGACACAAGATTTGTGTTGCTAAGATGTTTGTCTTTTGGAATATATTTTTGAAAATAGCAGATCTATGACAGAATTGTGAGATTGTAGACTGGCTAATGGCTATTTTCAATTAGCATTTAAACTGATTCTTATGCTATATGTGTACATTTAGCTGGGGTTCCCCTGGAACCCCCTTGAGGACCGCTGGGGGTCCCTGGACCCCACTTTGAGAGCCACTGTGTTAAGAACGTTGAACTCATTAAAACAGGACAGGGAGTCTGGATATGCCAATAAAAAAAGACAGGTTTCTCACCACTACACCCTGATTTACAACTACTCTTCCCCCCTCCACTTCTCTTCTGAGAAGAAAACCCATCTGTCCCGTCCCCCCCCAAAAAGAAAACACAAAATAGTGAAAAGAGAAGCAAAACCATCACAGCTTGAAGCTGGCCGGTGGAAAACAATGTGGACGGATTCATGTGAACGAGGCGAGGAACGCAGAGCAGAAAAGGCAAGCCGGTGTTTGTGTAACTTTTGGATTCGGACGTGAGAGTGCAAGCCAGCTGCATAATCGAGGACAATCTCTCCAGATCTTTCCATGCTCTATTTTCATTGGCTGCATCTTGAGGCCCAGGCCTCTTAAAGCTGCTGCTATCAGCATCCAGGACCGGCTAGGAGACCAGCAACACTTCTAACCATGGATATTGATAATCATTAACCACAATTAATTCATCTTCAATTCACATTTCTAACTGTATAACTAATGTGTTTTATTATATTGTAATATATAGTCTAATATGCAAAGTCAATGATGGATTCCCAGTTCCCTGCATCCATTATATCCATTATCCATGTAAGTGATTGCACAGCTGACAGTTTCCAAATACACAGATGGAATTTTAAGATGCATCAATCAACACAACACATTAAAGGACAACTGTAGTCTGATTTCAGACTCAGCTGACTCTTGAGTCTAACACTGTGACCCGTCTGAACGATTTACAGGGGAGGGACTTTTGTGCGAGCGTGCACGCGTGCGGCAGCTCGCGAGTGATCGCGACCGCACCGTGATCGCGACGCACGGTCGTGGCGTGTGTGTGTCTGTCTGTGCCTGTGACCGCTTCCACACAGAACTGCGACCAGATCATGTAATCAACATTAACAGCTTGGTGAAATCAGCACGAGCGCGTGCGTGTGTGCCTGCCTGCCTGGTGTGTGTGAACTTTGTTTGAATCGTTTCAACTGCTGCGCGGATCGGATATTCGCGTTAGACCCAACCCCACCCCCTGCGCTTATTGGAAAGCCGCAATTTTGGGTTGCTAAACTGCTGATTCATTTACTCTGCTCCAGACCAGAGAAACAGTCCACTCTGAGAGTGGGCGGGGTCTATGGGCTGGCAGGCTAGGACAACTGATTATCTCCAAACGATTGAGAGAGTGTGTGTGTGTGTGTGTGTGTGTGTGTGTGTGTGTGTGTGTGTGTGTGCGTGCGTGCGTGCGTGCGTGCGTGTTCAACCGGTAATAAGAGGAAGGGGCAACCTAGAGAACAATATGTCATCCTCACATTTTGGTTCCGGCATAACAACGGAAGTGGTAGAACTTTGAAGAGGCCCAGCCCTGTATGTGTGTGTGTGTGTATCCTTATACTGTCAATGGAAGGAAATAACAGAGACAATGTAACACTCTTTGACTGAGGCTGTAGCCTAAACATGACTTCATATACACAAACACCACTAATACTGTACAATACATACTGGGATACAACTATGCATGCATGAATACACACGCGCACACACACCCACACCCACACACACACACACACACACACACACACACACACACACACACACACACACACACACACAGTGTACCTTTTTTGTCATTTATAACCCTAAAACCTATTTTTGGCATCTAACACCGGTGTGCAATTAATTATAAATCAGGCAGAACTACAACCCAAACTCCTAAACCTAAACTCTAAAAACCGGAACCCGAATCTTACAGTATGTGTGGTGTGCCTAATCTGTTTAACCATAAAAAGAATCTCTTGTGAAGACCAGGAAAATTGTCCTTAAGTTTATTTCTCAAATTTGAATATATTTGTATATTTGTGGGGACATTTGGCCCTCACCACACACACACACACACACACACACACACACACACACACACACACACACACACACACACACACACACACACACACACACACACACACACACACACACACACACACACACACACACACACACACACACACACACACACACACACACACACACACACACACAGAGTTGCCAGTGGTCCATGTGATCCCATGACCAGACATTGTCCTTGTAGTAGTAATGTATAGTGAGTGGTGAGTGTGAAGGACATACAGGAATAGACACAGACCCGACTATAATTTCGACATGCTCCTTCACAGCTTAAAGTACACATGAAGTCTGCTTCTGTGTGCACTTGTCCCAGTGTACTATGGAAAAGGTGTAATTTCCTTCTTCCGTGGTTTTCATGGGCGGGAGAGCAAGACATGAAAAAAATGACCACAAACTAAAGGAGAGAATAGAGGAATTTTCAGGGTGTGCCAAAGAATTTCTGGTATGTCTCTATTTGGGTGGGTGGGTCACAGAGGCTGAGGCCAGGGGGGCTTTGAGTCTCTTAATTACTTGACAAAAGGGCAAGCAAACAAACATACACACACACACACACACACACACACACACACGTCTGTACATGCATGCAGTATATACCTTATGGACAGAGGCTAGGACCTAAATGCTGGCTACCGCCACATGCATGTGTACATTTTTCATTTGTTGGCCCAAACTAGCTATGCTGTGATCAAAAGAAAGTTACAAAACAATGAGTAACTGGAGGAGACAGAGGGGCAGGTATAAATACCTGAATGAAAGTCTCTCTTCTCTTCGGATCAGGACACACAGACAGTCGTCTAAACGGCTGACGAGTCAGCGGAGTCAGCGGAGGTTCACCTGAAAAAGAGAATAGATTTGAGCACTGGAATGGTTATACACTAGTCCTGGGGTCTTCAACGTTTTCAGGCCAAGGACCCCTTAATTGAGAGAGAGATGAAGCAGGGACCCCCAGATTCCATTCCATATATTAGTTTCATCGTTTGACAGCACAATCTTCAGTGTATTTTGGATTCATGTCAATTTGTGTTTTCAGATACCGGTATTTAACCACTTGAACTGTCAATACTTAATAAACTTGACCTTTCATTCTGTAATTAGTTGTCTCTTTTTCCCCTCTACACCAAAGCTCTTTGCCAAAAATAGCCGATCTACAAGCTCAAGAGCACAACACGATGTATGTATCTATTTCCCCTGATAGTTCACCTATATTATGACAGGCCCAGAATAGGGATGCTAGGGTTAAGGGTTCATGTGGTTAATCTGTAATGTACATGTCCTCATGCAACCTTTGAGTCTGGACTCCCTCAGACATCTGACTAATGAAAGGTCCTGCATTCCTGTATCAGCAGTTGGCACATGATGGCACTTTAGCTTCAGGAGTGTCCATGCTCCATTATGCTTAAAGGATACCTCATGCATTTGATCCTATTCAGTACACTGTAGCTAGCTACTTTGTGGTATTGTTCCAATGACTGCTGCTGGACACTGACAGTGCACACAGTGGTAGCTTGTTGAGTACCATATGGAGTGATGGGCTCAGCACAGATGTTTACTTTTGAGCTAAGACGTCCCGTAATATTAAGTGCTAATGTCCCAAAACCTGATCAACCCCTACAATCCTAGCCTGGTATAACCAGCCTAGATAATGCATCTAGCTAACTAACTGCAGTATCTATCCCTACCTTGTTTTAACATGGCTGGGATGTCTAGCTCAGCTAGGCTACTACAATCCCACCTGTTCACTCAGATCGGCCAACAAAGGGATGCTGACAGAACCCTCGCTAAAAAACCCAGGACAAAAATCCACTCGTCCTAGACAATTTGCCCTCCTGGCTCCCAAACTGTGGAATAAACTCCCTGTCGCACTTAGAACAACAGACTCACTCCCTAGCTTCCACTGTGAAGACTCAACTCTTCAGACTCCACCTAAACCCATAACACTACTGTAACACTCCCCTTCCCTCGATGACCACACATGAAGCTAGATGGCATTTTTTTTTTTTTTTTTTTTAGTTTCTTTTTTTACTGATTAGGTGTGTGGTCAACCTATGTTATTATTGTTTCTTCTAGATTATTAGACTATTGATTGTATTATTGTTGATGTACTGACATATAACTTGCTTATTATATTGATGTATCACCTGCTTATTGCAAGTCGCTTTGGATTAAAAGCGTCTGCTAAATGCCTAAATTGAAAATTGTAAACTGTATTGACACTTGACACACGGCAAGAGCTCGCATTTATTTGGTCATTGTGTACCTAAACCGACTGGAACCAACCCAAAATAACAAGAAAGACAGAAATAAAGAGAGAGTGAAATAAGAGAAACCTAAATAAGTGGAAAAGAAACACAGGAGCCAGGAAGAGATTTCCTGGATTTGGGAAACTTGGGAGCGAGTATGGCGAGACCCCTCCCCCTGTCCCAAATACCCTCTCCCTTCTGCTTCACTCTCCGTCTCTCTTTCCTGTGGGTGAGGGGAGGCACATGCAGCCAGTAAGGAAAGAGTACACCATGTACACACCACACACACACACACACACACACACACACACACACACACACACACACACACACACACACACACACACACACACACACACACACACACACACACACACACACACACACACACACACACACACACACACACACACACACACTACACACACACACCCCAAACAAAACAGAGTTGGGGGGAGGAAACTCCTGATTCAACTGTTTAACCTGCAGGCTGTAGAACACACACACGGCCTCAGAGACCGCAGGAGAGCAGCCAGCTATGGCTCTGTAATGAGACCACAGCTCTTTCCTGGATGCGTCACCGATGGCAACAACAGAGACACAATCCTCAGCCACCATGGGCTTTGATACACACATGCACTAAATATCTTCTCTCCCTCTCTCTCTCTCTCGCACACGCACACACACACACACACACACACACACACACACACACACACGCACACACAAACAGTGTCAGATCATCTAATGAGAGGCCAGCAGCACAGAGACTGTATCCTATATTTATCTGAGATATATAGCAGGACACCCGAGAGTACAAGGAAGTCTAGACGTGAACAATATGGGCTTTACTGAAATCGTTTGATTTATGCACAATTATTGTTTTGCTCTAAAAGTTTTCTGAATCACTTTCTCCCTACCAGAAGATTACCACATGGCCTACCTCGGGTGATGTCAACCTCTCTGTCTTGTTATTCTTCTTTGTTTTCTTCTGTGTGCTAAACTGATGACATTTAATTACAGAGCTTATGGCGAGCTGTCCCTTACAGATGTCAGGGAATGGGACTGCGCTGATGTCTAATATTAGCTGCACTGAAGGAAGGCTCATGGACAGAGATACTGTATCAGATATGACGAAAAAGAAAGGAGACCAAGTGACTTTTCAGAAAAGGAATGTCCCATCTCTGCCAAAGGGACCACATAAACCGCACAAACTATCTATTTCTCTTCAACACTTAAAACCCTCCCTTCTTTCTTTCTCGTCAAATCCTCAGCCTTCTTTTTCCCTCCTCTTTCCTTCTGGAGCAGAGGAAGTTTGGGTTGTTTGCAAGGCATTTTTCTCAGACAGCCACAGGACATTCATTTGGAACAGGACACATATTGCTAGCTGGTCCCGGCTTCCCATTCTTGAAGCAAACATGCACACAACCAAAACGGCAACGCCACTTGTTTTGCCAGGGCAGTGCAAAGCCAAACGGGTAAATTCCAGCTTTGTGGCTTGTTGGGCTCATTCCTTCAATAACAATTTTGATCAGAGAGTGCAGATTGAAGCTAAGAAAACATAGTTGAATATTTAAGGATTAGGAGGCCATAAAAGGCCGGAGTGATACCACATCATACCCGACCCACAGCTGCTAAATTAATCCTCTCCATCCCACGCACACACACACAGGATGTGACATCATCAAGACTCATAGGAAGGAAACCCAAACCAGCACAATGACTGCGAGTCTGATTCAGCTATCCAATCAATCACCTGTCATTTGGCCCATTCATCAGACAGGAGAACTCCTACATTCCCATGTTGCGCAATGGTGGACTTGAGGATATCTGCCACAACAGCCACCTGCAAATTCACCAAAGGTTTGCGTTGCATTTGTGGCCGCTACGTACACATAAAAAAAAAAATAACTATAATTCTCCTTTGCAAATGAGCCTCATTGCAAAAGTGAACACCAGCTCTAATAGTCACACATAGTTTATTTGTTTAATTATTAAGAGATGAATCCCCATTAATTCCTAAATGACAGCTATAAGTCCAAGGCAATCATAAACATTAACAGAGTGAAAGTTATTAGCATCGCCTTAGCATTGTGAGGTAACATTTTATAAGGGCTGTGATGCCCAGACTTTCCAGTGATGGCAGCAGTGATTGTAGCCTCTGGGCGAAGGCAGTCATGCCAGGCGTGCCAGAGAGCAGATAATTCAACTGTGACTCTGTGAGGACCAGATAACTTTTTGCCTTTGTGTGCATGCTTGTATGCTCCCAGCACTGCAATGAATGCTCTCATCCTATTTGTCACTCACAACACATGTTTGCAGTACTAACTCTACAATTGGGAGATAGTAAACATCAGTTGAGAGTGTTCTATCTTTAAACTACAATGGGCTTAACAGCACATTTGATGTCATAATCAAATGTGTAATTTCTGTTATTTCTTGAATGTCAGCAGTGCTAATCAATAGCAACTCTGAGACACAATAGGTTACATGTTGTTCTCATCAACAACCAAAATCATTGAATGATTAGCCAATACAGAAGACTATTTCCACAACAAATCGTACAGGTCGACCATTGAGTCGATCTGGTGTTTTCGGGACAACTAGTGATTATGCTCTACTAGTCTGTTACGGTATGTGTCAGGTCCTTGCACTTGCAGAGGGCACTATCTTTCTGACCTCACAGTCTTTAGTGAACAACAAATGACAATATGGTGTTTCTACAAAATGATGGCAGGCAGAAAGATACATGAGGAGTCAAGGAGGCAGTATGGTCTGAGAGTCAGTCCTCGTTTTCACATTGTAGGGCTAAATCCTTGAACTCACTGGGCTCACTGGGCCAATTAGAGTGGCACCTGTCTGTAGCCATGGCCTTTACAAGGTCTTTCATCACATTTCATCTCTCACTTCATGCGTGTGTGTGTGTGTGTGTGTGTGTGTGTGTGTGTGTGTGTGTGTGTGTGTGTGTGTGTGTGTGTGTTTGTGTGTGTGTGTGTTGCATGTGTATGTGCGTGCGTGCGTGCGTTCGTGTGTGAGAGAGAGAGAGTGGGAGAGAGAGACAGACAGATCAAAAAGCAAGGCATAATTCCCTTATGCAGCTGAACAGAGCAAGATAGGGTGAATGTATGAGTGTGCAGTGATGTGGAAACAACAGCATCAGCAGCAGAAATATAATATTGTTTATATTATAAACAAAAGACAGAAAGGTGTGTGTGTGTGTGTGTGTGTGTGTGTGTGTGTGTGTGTGTGTGTGTGTGTGTGTGTGTGTGTGTGTGTGTGTGTGTGTGTGTGTGTGCGGGCATGCTGTCTTGAGTTATTTTAAAGTGAGAGAGACTGCTCCACACTCTCCTCCTTTCCACAGGTAATTTGTATATGAGGAATATCATGCATACTGATGACCCAATCACAAGACCACTGACAGCAAGGAGACAGAATCTCTATGAGACCTGCCAGGATGTGACAGAACACACACACACACACACACACACAGACACACACACACACACACACACACACACACACACACACACACACACACACACACACACACACACACACACACACACACACACACACACACACACACACACACACACACACACACACACACACACACACACACACACACAAAGGCCAGGGAAACTTAACAAACAGGAGGACGTGAGCAACAACTCAGTGGGTGAATGAATGGAGACAGAAAAGGAGGGAGGGAGTGAAAGAGAGAGACAGAGAGAGACAGAGACACAGAGAGAGAGAGGCCCTATCATTCAGTCTCACACCCTACACAGGATGAACGGGGCCTCAGTGCTCCTTCACTGTCCAAACACACCTCACGGCTGTCTGCTCACTGCAACAACAATACAGCGCACACACACGCACACACACCATAGCCTGATGACGGGACAATAACCCTATTGAGGGGCATTGACGGGGGCCCGAGAGAGAAAGTGAGGAGAAAGAGAACAAGATTGACAAAAAGGTCACACATGAGCACTCTGTGCCCTCCCACACACACTGAGCATTGTGACAATGTTTGCCAATATGACAGCCCGATTAATCAAAATGATATTTCTAGCACTAATTCAGCAGCATTCATCTGCTGAATGTGGACTATACAGTAAAATACTCAAGTTTTATTCAGTACTATAGGGGTGCGCTGGAGGGCAATGCAGATAAAAAAAAAGGAATAAGAGAATGTTTACTCTTTGTTCCCAAAGTATCTGGACTGGCTCTCTCTTCTTAGAATGGTCATATTATTGTACCAACTTGAGGACACCGTCTTTGACACTTATGGTTTGATCAAGGCGTAAGCATGCATGACAACATGGCGCACGCCGAAAATAGCTGACCTAGAAGCTGACATGTCGTATCCGCAACGCGTTGTTGTGAGCTTGTAGGTCGGTTATATTCGGCGCATGACACTGTCGTTCGACAATGAATCAGGCTTAAGGCCCATTCCCACTGGGCCAGATAAACAGATAAAAGAATATCTTTCTCCATTCAAGTGGATGGTAAGATACAGATAAAAAATATCTGTGACAGATATTTTTTTATCTGTATCTTACCATCCACTTGAATGGTGAATCTGTTTATCTTGGGCCTTTGCAGTTGTCCATTATTACACCCAATGAACATTTGAATAGGCCCTCCTAATATTATTGATTATATATCAGCTATATAATACTAATAATTGCTTTACTATACAGTATATCGGAAACAAAAGTATGCATATGCGGACGGACACACACACACACGAGCAACTTGTTTGCTCAAGGGTGGGCCAGTGGTATTGTTTCACTGGGGAAGCAGTGTGGTGATAACAGAAATCTCCCACACTTATCTGATTGTTCACAGACACAGACACACACACACACACACACACACACACACACACACACACACACACACACACACACACACACACACACACACACACACACACACACACACACACACACACACACACACACACACACACACACACACACACACACACACACACAACTGTTCTTTTTTTTCTCCTCAGCTGTGCAGGAACTCTACTATACACAAACAGACCCGCATATGCTGCAAGGCATACAGGGAACTTAACGTGATGGTTTGGCAACTTTCCACCCTTTTGGGGGATATCGACTACAGAATCTACACACTAGACTTTAGTATGTAGTGTTTATCATGCTTGTAGATTCACTGTCACAGTGACAGTAGTCTGCTTGCACTGCACTCATGAGTTAAGTATCATGCATATTGCATAGTAATACATAAGGAAGGACCACAGGTTGACACTAGAAACGGAAGGGGAGAGTCGAGATTTCTTCCGTTTGGTGTCCGTTCTTTCTCCCTGTCCGTACTTGTCCGTGTGATTACGTACACCTCCCAACTGAACGTACTGGACTTGTCCGTAGCAAGAAGTACCCGCGGCCACCGTTGTCAACCGTAGGGGCAGTAGTGAGGAAAATAACTTTTCCTCTGCAAAAAGAGTGAAAAGATGTCGTTCTTATACCTCTATGATACCAACAACATGGAAAGCTCCGTGGCTTGAACGCTGTTATCTTATTGATTAATCACCAGATTCGAGAGAAGGGGGCTACTTGAGGTGAGTGTGGTTCATTCAGCCAAAAACAGTTTCACTTGCGTTTCGAATTGTATATCCTTTGACTGGCTGGTGATATAACTGACACAAAGTATTTATAAAAAGTATTGTGTGGATGACAGAGATGGTCGAGTGAAATCCTGGTCAGGGCGTGAGGAGAATCTCTTGTGTGCTCTGTGCTGCGAGGCGCAATATGTGGCGCGGCCCCAACGGGAGCGGGTCCGCACGCACAAACCGTAGACGAACTAAGCATGTCGGCACGTACTCTCTCACCCAAAACGTACACAAAATCAAACATACAGAACTATAAACAGCCCTTTACGTGTGCAATGGACAAGTGTGTCTGGGTCTTTGTGTGTATTCACTATTCAGGATGCATTCTCATCAATTCTAAGAGACTGTTCAAAGCAGTTCCCTAAACCTGGAAGGGGCAATGTTGAGAGTTTGCAGCTCTGCAAAACCAAAGAGCTTTTATAACAAGCAAAACAAACACACACACAATAAACACACACAAGAACAGTCTGCAGTACTTGGCCAAAGAACTTGGCCCATAAATGTCCGAGGCACTTTTTCCACAGTCAGCAACTCCTGATGTTGAATAGAAAAGCTAGACTGAGAGAGATTGGGGGAGGGGGAGGGGGAAATAAAGTAAATGGAGAGCAAAGGGGTCAGATTATAAACCAACTTAACAACCAAAGAGCCTTCTGCAATTAGCAATGACATCATGATGTAACTACTCAGCAGGCACACAGCACACACATTCATTCACATACACAACGGCATGCACGCGCACACACACTCATGAGCACATGCACGCAAGCACATACACCTTTAGGCCTGCAACTATCGATCATTTTCTTAGCGATTGTATCTATCGATTATGTTTTGGATTAATCGAATAATCAAGAAGCACATTCTAATGGAATTGTCAACTAATCAACTTGTTTTTTATTTGACTAAATTAAAATACACTTAAATCCTATTTTATACTTCATTGTATATGTCACAGTCACACACAATATCGAGAATTGTCGATCTTCAAGCTTGAAAGTTTGCCTATAATGACATCACATGCCAAAAATATCTCACTCTCTCAATAAATAAATAAATACATATTTTTTTTTTCTTGAACTTGATTAAATCCTTTACTTTGATTAGCTGTTGCACCCCTACACACAGACTGTGGGGCCAAGAAGAGAACCCCAGAAAACAGGGGAAAGGAATAAAAGGAGAGGCAGGGGTGAGGGGAAGGGAAAGAGCAAAGGAAGGACCAACAGAGAGAGAGAGAATGACAGTGCACCATTTCAACAGTACTGTTCCAGTGACACATTCCGTTTTGTGGGTGGCACTAATGAAGTCCTGAAACCAATGCCACAGCATAAAGCTTATATGGAGAGTAGCCACCGCAACCACTGTTTGGAGTTGTACGTTGTGGATGGCTGGATGCATGGGTGTTTTAAAAACACAAGAATGCGTTTCAAAGAGATAGCGGCCTACAAAGCGAGACCACACATTGAGACATTAACAAAGCTTTCCTTCACTCATGTCGTACTGTTGTGTGCTGTGTGTCATCATTACTTCACCAACACATTCTGTCTGCCTAAATAACATAGATGTCACATGGAAAGAGCGTACATGTGTTGCTAAGGGAGTGCACACAAGAGAGTGAGAATATGAGTGAGTGAGAGTGTGTGTGTGTGTGTGTGTGTGTGTGTGTGGGGGGGAGGGGGGGAAGAGAGAGAGAGAGAGAGAGAGAGAGAGAGAGAGAGAGAGAGAGAGAGAGAGAGAGAGATAGGGAAATGTTATTGGTACACACACCAGAAACAGCAATTATGTCCTTGGTAATGGTGTTATTGTCAACAACTTCAGAGCAGAATTGCCTCTCCCAAAGGAGAGTCAGACAAATTGGATATGCTTGGTCATAAGCTGTTACACTCTAAAATCAAAGTAAGGTAGGCACTAGACACCCCTTTCATCCCTCCCTCACACCGATGCAATGCAATTGTGCATGCCCAACTGATAATGATCTAAAGTCCCCGCAAGTCCAAAAACACAGGAAGGTTCTTCACATTGATTTTCTCGGATTTTCTCCATTCCTTAAATGAAGAAAACATAAACAGGCAATTAAGTGGCTCCATGTTTGTATAAAACAACCAAGCCTATTATCTCAGACTCACAGGCTTTGCAGAAATGACCTTGGTTTGGCTGGAAACAATTAAGTAACAGCCAGCACCAAGCACCAGTTTCAAGTTGTAGGATATTGTCTACACACAGCTAGTGTACAGTATGTGCACAACACAAGGTACAGTAAATACTCCGGCTGTATGCATGTTTGTTTCACAATGAGCTGCATTCTTGGTTCGACTCCAGCTCCACATTGAGAGGTGGGACAACACAGGGCTATGGTTGAGGACGAGGTTGCTTGCAGCTGTGAATGAGAACCAGTCAGAGGATGCAATGACAAAGTTGGCTAGCCTGGATTCCCTGGAACTGGAGGCTCTCTTTCACTGTGTAGTCTACATACATGTAACTGACTGTTAGCTACTATTACCCCACCCCTCTATGGGCAGCTATGCTTAATTAGGAGCCACAATATGGTGGGTTTCATCCATTGAAATAAACGTGTGTGTAAATAGGTAATAACCTGTCAACCGATCCTATCTCAGTATTATTATGTCTATCCCTGGATCTGACATGGTTGGGCCATTCTAAATCAACGAGACACTTGAAAAACGAAAACAACACAGCTAGGATTCCACTAGCAGGCCTTTAAAATTCTTCTATGAATAAGTTTAAAGAGCAAATTATCTGTCTGTCTCGCAGGGTTTTCCACCAATCACCTCATGGGCCTATATGACATTTTACTTAAAAATCGAAGTGTGCTGTGCATTACCCTTATCACAGCATACGGGACTGGCCAGCCAGCCAGCCAGTCAGTCAGCCAGTGGCGTTGGCTAATCGCTACCACACAGGCGCTAGTTCTGCAACGTTACCTGATGACGTATTCCTGCAATCACGACGAACGAAATCTACACGGGGCTGGCATCAAACCCACCACGACAATGGTCAAACCAAACGAATCGCTGGTCCGCTACATTCCTGTGAAGGAAAACATGGCATGTGTCGCAGCAGCAGCGCCGCTTCTTCTCCTTTACAACGCGGCGACAGAAAGGGGGGGGGCGACACCACAGCACTGCGTCGCCCTCCTCAACAATATGAAAAGTTAACTCAGTCACGTCTTATTTTTCCCAGTCCTGGAAATAAAATGACATCCAGCTTCCTTTTACGGTCCGTGAAATAAGCACAAATACACACACACACAGTCACACACCACTCACCTCCACTGTGTTCACCACGTCCTCCCGTCCTCGAAGCGCTTCAGTTTGTATTTTCCTTGTCTCTGGTTTCTTCTCCTCCCTGTTCCTCTATCTTCTCTTCTCTTCCAGATGCTGCTGCTCCAGGGGCGTCATGTGGGCCAATTGCCACCCCCTAGTGTTCACATTTAACCTCAAACTGTGGTTTTTACAGATAAATCTGATGTCATAAAAAAAGGGGGGAAAAAAAGAAAAATATAATTTAGATAAGAGTTGTTTCGTATGCAACCATTCATTTATTTATCACTTTCAAGGTGGCATCACTATTTTGGGAATGCCACCCATCTAGGCGACCATTTTTAAACGTTTTCTCTTTTCGCCACAAGACCCATAGCAAACATAGTTGATCTACAAGCTCTCAACGCTTGTAGATCCACTAATTTCGCTATTCAAATGGCACAGATTTGGGGCTTTATTTATTTCACGCTTCTGTGCTGTGTTCTCTGAAGGGAGGCAGCGAGTAGAGCGATGCTCCTCCGCTGCTCCGGAAGCAAACCCCGACGAGGAATAGCAGCAGATCTACAAGGTAACAGCGCGTCGCGGGCACTAGGACTTGTGGGCTTGTAGATCGGCGGTTGTCGGCGCGCGACACCGCCGTACGATGACGAAGTGGGATATAAAGCAAAAGCTTTTTTTAGGCTGTCGCCGATAACGCTGTTACCAACTAGGATGCGCGTGACAGCCCTTTATCCGAGCATCCCGTCATCTGTTTCATATCATATGACATTATAACATTTATTACAGCTGTTGTTGAATAAAGGAGAGATTGTTACAGTGAGTAGGCTAAGTTGTGTGTGTGCGTGTGTGTGTGTGTGTGTGTGCGCGTGTGTGTGTGTGTGTGCGTGCGTGCGCGTGTGTGCGTGCGTGCGTGTGAATGTGCACGTAATTAACATGATGATAATACAGAGAAAAGTGTGCATGATGCGCCATGCCATGGAGGGTGCTGTCGTGCTGAATATACTGCTTAGGCCTATTTATTACTAAAATACATGGCCTATTTTCAAGCCTAAGTACATTGCTATTATATTTTGCATGTGATAGTATCACCATTCATCAGTTGGCTGGCCTAGATAGCCAGATCACATTTTCAGATAATAGGCCTAATAGGCCTAAGCACTATAGCCCATGCCATATTCCCCATGCCATGTTCATAGGCTACCACCATCCTTGCCCATCATGCTTACAAATGCCACCACCCTTTCAGTGGCAGATGTGTGAAAATCTATGTCTGAATAAAGTATATAGTCCTACTATTCATAATGTGTAGATCAGGCAATCTTTGATGTGAGGGGGTTCTTAAATATGTCAAGGACCATATATATTTGGCCCTGGACCCCCATCTGAAAAGATTTTGTGCAGCCTATTTAAACATCCCCCTATCTAGTGGTTAAACTGTGATGCTACAGTATATTAGCTCATTTTGCTGTAAGGATGGTAGCATATGAATGATACTTTACATACTTTTCCTTCCTAGCACATGAAGCAGTACGTATACCTTTACAACATTATCTGTGAAATTGATGTATTTTGTTAGCCAGGCATGGCCTATACTGTACTGATGAATGGTGATACTGATAAAATACAAAATACAATGTGCTTAGGCTTGAAAAGTAACCCATGTATTCTAATAGTATTAGTAAATTCGAACCTTTCCTGCAGTCACAGGCTCATGCAAACTCCTTTCTTCTTTGAGTCACTGATATTAGATATTAAAGATAATCTATGGCGTCATCTATTATAAGATTATCAAATTAAGCTTACTAGCCGATATTAGATATTAAAGATAATCTATGGCGTCATCTATTATAAGATTATCAAATTAAGCATATTGTCCTTATTGTCTTTAGTGTGAAGTAAAGTTCGATAAATAGCAATGATTTAGTTCTTATGTTAATTTATTTATTAATCAAACCAAAACTGTTTTAGAAATTAGAACATGCCACCTGACATCACCAGTGAGCACAGAGAACACAGTAAGCTTTGTGATTATCTTGGCTTTGCTATTTTAACAAAGAGTTAGAATTTGACTTAAACTTGTACTGTAAATGACACTGTACTACAGTACAGTAACTGTAATCATTTGTAAACAGTAATACCTTGGCCAGTGTTTAAATCTATATAGTCTGTTAATTAAGTCTATTCAGCATCTGTATTCTGGGGGAAACTTTTGCAGAAAATACTCTAGCTATAGAGTAGGGCAAAAACTGAAAAGACACTATAGAGCCCCGTCAACCAACCATATGATGGGATTTATGTGGTTAAACTGTGAAAGAATTTAGATGATTCCTGTGTCATTGTTTTCATCACCCATTATTAGTCAAAGCATTATATACAGTCAGTGCCTTCAGGACATTTAAAAAAAAAAAAAAACTCATCAAGGCAGGTGTGTATGAGTATAGTCTGACTCTGTTCCTATATATATTCGTTATATATATTCGCTCCAGTAATAATCATTTACAGTTTAATACAATTTAATACAGTAATTTACTGCTCCTATTTATGATTGAATACATAGGACCACAATGTGTTATCCTTTAGCATTATTGTATTTAACTGTACCTCTGTACTTATTGCAAACTGCTAAAGTATTCCTCCAATCAATCAATATAGTTATCGTACACTCATTATATACACACACATATATGTGTGTGTGTTTGTATATGTATATGATTTCTACATTAATATACCATACCGGTATTTATAGTGTTGTGTTGCCATAATATCTCTGCCTGCATTTAAAGAATGGCTTATACTATTAAGGTAGTACATTATGCACGCCTTAATAGTTTTCCTACTACAATTGATACGACAAATTCATGGAGACACCTGCCTCCTGCAGGAGGATGAGGTCAAGTGGATGGATGGATGGCTGCCTGGCATGGGTAGATGGATGGCTGGCTGGGTGGATGGATGGATTGATTGATGGATGGATGCATGCATGCATGTGAATATATAATATTTGTATGATGTTTGTGTGTGTGTGTGTGTGTGTGTGTGTGTGTGTGTGTGTGTGTGTGGGGGGGGGGGGGGGTGTGCTTTGTCCTTCAGAAGACCATCTAGTAGTCCATGGCAAAGGTTAACATTAACATACTGTCTCTCACTGACACTGTGATAACCTGTCTGTCTGTCTGTCTGTCTGTCTGTCTGTCTGTCTGTCTGTCTGTCTGTCTGTCTGTCTGTCTGTCTGTCTGTCTGTCTGTCTGTCTGTCCCTCTCAGACCATACTAGGCATGTGGTGAATGCATTCAGAGATGCATTCACCAGGGGTTCTGCACAGGGACATCCAGTTTTGAAAGAAGCCCTGAAGCCCTGAGTGTCAGGATCTTTTGGCTGTGGTTGAGCCCGGACAGATGAAATATAAAGTGAGTTCTTAAGTACACTGTTCTTGTTTCTTCAGGCCCATTTCTCCATGCACTGGACAGTGTCTGGGCATAAAATATTTACTTTCAAGGTTATGCCCCTCTCTCTCTCTCTCTCTCTCTCTCTCTCTCTGTCTGTCTCGCTCTCTCTCTCTCTCTCTCTCTCTCTCTCTCTCTCTCTCTCTCTCTCTCTCTCTCTCTCTCTCTCTTTCTCTCTCCCTGGACTTCACTTTGAGAACCACTGCACTAGACTGACTTATTCTGTTGGAGCTGCTGTCCCATCTCTGACTGATGTGATCCAGGACAGCAGAAAAGAACACAACGTAAATGTAAATAACTAGTAAGACGCCTCAGGGCGACAAGCGGGCATTCCCGAGGTCGCGCCATGTCTTGGCCATCTGCCAGTGATGTATATCGGACCATTTACCCGTATACGGAGACCCCTATACCATATATGGAGATCCATGTACTGGATAAGGAGATATGCTTTGAGACCCCAAACATGCTTTAATACTCAGTTATTCATTATCCTATGATGTCTATCACATCTGATATCATACATACAATCCCTTTTCTGCCCTTACATGGAGATCCCTGTCTGAACCAGCCACACAGATATGGGCTGTCTTCCTCCATATATGAGCATTCCCATATGAAGTCCTGTTAGATACGGGCTTAAAATTGATGACATCAGGGAATCTCCATATATGGGCATAAAAGGGATTCTGTTAGTGGTTCCCATGACATCACAGTGATGTCAAAGTGTGAAATCAGAGCGGCAAAACCATAGACCGTAAAAAATTGTACACGTCCAGACAGACAGTCAGCATGTGCCGTTTCACATACGAAACTGCGACCTTCGTCGCAAATAAGTGATGGGGGGAAAAAAATATAAAATCTGCTCCAGTCTAAAACAAGCACATGCAAAAATAAACAGCTGCCCCTCAAGCCAAACAACACAGCAGCAGTAACTGAAATGCTCTTTGTATTTTAGATGAACGAGGACACCTAGTGGTTATGCTTATGTACTGCATTATAATGTACTTAAAGGAGGATTTCACCACTTTTCAACCTCTCTTCATATAATAGATCCTCCTCACTAATGTTCATGATAAAATAGCAAAAAAAAAATCTACTCAGTCTCACAGGAGAGCTGTTGGTGGGTCAAATCCATCCACCATCAACAATGGGGAATCCAAGCTAATAGAAACTGCAGGCTTTCTATTCCTGAAAAGTTGCAATGTTAAAGTGGAAGCCATTGTTCTCGCGATAATATAAATCTAAATATTTTTTTCAAAAATATTGTTTAAAAAAAATAAAATCTGTCAAACGATAATGTCACTGGTGGATGGATTTGACCCGCCCCCAGCTCTCCTATGATGAGACCTCCTTTAAGAAAGTCACAAAATGATTGCTGGAAAATGATGGTTGAATGTGGCTTCAACAAAAATGTGTTTCAGGTTTAGGCCCAATCTTGTAGTAATCAAACAATGACCATAATATGTACATGGATCTAAATACATATTCTTAAAATGATATTATCCAGTAAATAATCACACACCATCATCATTGATGAGCAATTCCTATGGGTGGATTTTAATCAGCCAATCAATTGTGTTCTGGCTTAGATTACATTTTAAGCTTTTTTATACGTTAATGTTATTTTATCATTAAAATCACAAAGTGTTTTATAAATTATTTGGAGGCCTGATTCCAAGGACCCCTTAGCTGAAGCAGGTACCCCCACTTTTATAAAATTGTGTTCATTTTAAACTTTTGATATCAATTTCATGGATAGCAAGACTTGTACATCATCAGTGTTAATGTATTTTTTTTTACACTTTATCTTTTCTATTAATTTGTTGGATTCATATTCATGTGTATTTTCGGACATTTAACCATTTAACCTCATTACGCAGTAAAACTTGACCGTTGGCTCTGTACTTGTTCTGCTGTTTTCCCCCCTTTGCCGAAAACAGTGTGAACCATGAGTGCTTGTCTGACATTCTTTTTTGGTAAAATCTTGAAAATGCTTGGAAGATTTTGAATAATCCTTGCATTCCTTTTACACAAATCTTCTCTTCTGGGGGTCCCTGGCAAAAAAAAACATTTTCAGATGGGGGTCTGCGGCCAAATACCTATCATTTTAGGGGTAGGGTTGACATGAAGAAGTTTGAGAACCCCTGCTCTAGATATAAAAGGAGATAGATGTCACATGTGACCAGAGGCAGGACAGAGAGGGGACAAATAAAGGAAGTGCTGACTATGCTTTAAGGATAGCTGCGTCATCAGCAAACTTTAAATAACATAATAATAATACTTAATAAAATATGGATGAGATGAAAGACAGATATTTCTCTTCAAATGACATCAGAAATAATGCTCAGTTTCTGTTCTCCACAACAGCTGTCAAATCCCAGCTGACCTGAAATCTGCCAGAACTGTGTTATCTAAAAATAAAAAAACAGGCCCAAGACAATTAAACTCCATATTTGTATGTGTGCATGTGTGTGTGTGTGTGTGTGTGTGTGTGTGTGTGTGTGTGTGTGTGTGTGTGTGTGTGTGTGTGTGTGTGTGTGTGTGTGTGTGTGTGTGTGTGTGTCGTTGTGAGCGGTAACTGTGTTTACTATGTATTAAATGTTCTATGCAGGTCAAACTCTAATTTGAGTTTCCGCAATCGATATACAGTATATTTTATACTTCTACCCCACTACATCTCAGAGATAATTATTACACTTTCTACTCCACTACAATTATTTGAC
This sequence comes from Nannobrachium achirus, assembly GCF_963921795.1. NCBI lineage: Eukaryota > Metazoa > Chordata > Actinopteri > Myctophiformes > Myctophidae > Nannobrachium > Nannobrachium achirus. The sequence goes on from NC_137812.1 coordinate 42,563,465, forward strand.
TGCATGCTTTACGTGTAAAACAGATAAAGTACAGTATATCTAACTATTCATTTAGCGAATGTCTGTCCGTCTGCATGCTGACATCACTGATACTACACAGTTTCGCCGCCATGGTAACCATCTGTCTGCATGCTGACATCTCGTCATATTCTGACATCATACTCTGATGTCACAGACTGGCCTAGACACGGAACACCATGCATGTATGGGCATAAAGATCTGCCCAACGGGCACTCCAACTTTACTTCTGTGACTCCTTTTCAATCCCTACTGTGCACACCCCCGGCCCCCAGGCACAGGACTAGTAAGTTAAAGTTACATGTAACTGAGTTACGTAACTAAGTTACATTTTGCTGTAACTTGCTGGTAACTGAGTTACATTCATATTTCTGCAATCTGAGTTCCCAGAGGTTCTTTTTTTCGCCAATAGGGGAATATTTCTGTAACTCGTCAGTATAACTGAGATACTTTTTTGGGTCATTTTTGGCTCAAGTTACAAGTTACAAGAAGTTACAAGCGAAGTTATAATTTTACATTTAAGTTTTGTTAAGATTGAATGACAATCAAATGTAACAGTTGAATTAATGTGTAGGCATATAGCAAAGGTGTAGTATCACTATGCAAGTAGTCTCGCGTAGCCAGACAACTATTCGGGAGCATTTGCCCAAATCGCGGAGGCAACAGTCTGGCCTCGCGAGACTACTATGCAAGGTACCAGTCTTTTTCTATTTTTTTACAGTTAAGTTACAGTTTTACAAGAGATGTGATCAAATTGAAGATCAAATGTCATAGCATGCTCAGCTCAACAGATCCTCTTTTTTTGTGGAATTTTATTTTAGAAAATATCAACCTTTGTTAAATAAAAGTATAAAAGTTGAGAGGCAGAGGCCCAATTCATTTTTACAGTAAAGTTAAGTATAGTTTTACGATCAAATGTCATGTAACAGTTTAGTTAATATGCATAGAGATGTGATAAGATTGATGATCAAATGTCATGACTCATGAACAGTGTCCTCAACAGATCATCATTTTCTTATTTTTATTTTACTTTATTTTAGGAACACAGATGTTTACTAAAGAAAATGTCAACCTTTTTGAAATAAAATATAAAACTCAGTTGAGAGGCATATTTCTGCTGGCATGTGACTTTTTTGTAGGATATTATATTTTGTTTCATGTACACCAAATGTACATTCTCAATTTAACGATGAAAAAAAAGTAACTCAAGTTACTTTTTCTATGTAACTGGAAACTTTATAAGTTACATTTCTCCAGGGGTATAACTTTAACTTGATCAAGTTACTGCCATGCAGTTACTTGTACTGTACAGTTACGCTGTCAAAGTAACTTCCCCAACACAACACAATAGTGTATATAATATCTATAGTTGTCTAAAACCCCCACTCTCCCTCCCACACATAAATACTGCATTTATAAACAGCAGCATCCAATCAAGGACACACACACACACACACACACACACACACACACACACACACACACACACACACACACACACACACACACACACACACACACACACACACACACACACCAGCAGGAGGCGGTGTTTTGTCTAACGGACCTTGTTTACGGCGGTACCAGGCTTCTTGTTGACTAAACATCCGGGGATAAAAAGGGAGCGTTGTATTTTTGAAAATGAGAACAAGCAAATGAGTCAGGTTCGACTCCGAGGGCGAATACAATTACATTTTTCACAAAAGACAGCTCGTTTTCGACGTTAAAAGGTAAGAAGTGTTTGCTATATAATAACAACATGAGGGGAAATGCATACATGTAATGTGCCCCTTATTATAACTCTATGTATGAATGTGCCTGATTCAACGCAAAGTGGCTAACGACTTTTGCAGGATGTTCAAACGTTTCAGGAAAGCAGCTTAGCGTTTAGATTTGTCGTTGACTCTATTTTTAAATGAGAAGCGGCCAAGAGGACTGATTACCTACTACTACTAGCGGTTGAAAATCAGCTTACTTTTATTTCGTTTCAACAACGTTTTACTTAATTCTACAGATGGACCGAGGGAAGGCTTTCTGGATGAAGACGTATGGTAAAAGCAGTCGCATGGTTCCAGCTGCCTGGTCGCCAGATAACCGAAAGCAGGCCTTTGACTCCAGTGCGTCTGCAAATTCCTCCAACCCCTCGGTTTGTGTGGAACCCACTGAGACCAGGTATGATATGTGATCCATTCCTCAACCTCTTTCATTTAAATGACACAAAGGCACATTTCAGGTCCCCAGATGATAAGTGACAATTTAAGGGCCTTTTATTTAATACCTTTTTTCTTTTTCTTTTTTAAAGAAAAAAGGCCGTTACGGCATCAAAAGTAATCAACAAACTACATTGTACTATTACAAACTGGTCAAACATTAGACAAACTGTCAAGTTATTTAATTAAGAAGGAAGCAAACACTGTGAAAATAACCAAGATCGGCTATTTTCATCATATTTATCTGTGGTGCCATCAATAAAGCCTCAATTCCAATGCTTGTCAGGGTTGTCACTTCAGATATGATTTTATTTTGGGGGGTCACGGCCTGAAAAGGCTGAGAACCACTGCACTGACTATGCCAGACTCGATAAAATACATATCAATATCCGTCATCCAAGTCTTGATCCGAGGCTACTTTGGACCAAGACTAATTGGTATTTATTTAATCGATTCTCACATTTGTGACAGGCTTGGACACATAACCAGCCACTGTATGTCCGTATAATGCCTACATGTAAAACTTAAAGTGCTTACCCTATGTTACCCATATTTATTGTGTTAAATTTACTATATGACATCCCTGGCCCCACCACTGTTTTAGTTTTTGAGTTTTTTTGCTTTTGGGGGTCCCTGGAACAATTTAGATTTGGGGGTCCTTGACATGAGAACCCCCACTGATGTAGCAACATTTTTATTTTTTTCAGAAAACTGTTAGGATTTTTAAATGGGTTAAACCGGTTGTTTCACCTCCCTTTTTGTTTATTTTTATCAAAAGAAAGAAGAGTACTGGCAGCAGTAGAAGAATGCGCACTGCCACGAAGAGAACCGCAGGTTCCTTGAAGGAGAACTGCGCAGTCTCACCTTCTAAAGAGCCATCAAGGTCTGTCTAAAAACATGGATCGGGGGAGGCTTGGGCACAAGGCATTATGACTGCACATGTTGATGACACATCTGACATGATCTCAGGCTGTCTTGTCAGTTAAACATATTTTAAAATGTTTATTGATGACTGAGAATTATTTACATGTTCCTGTTGACCATTAGTATTACTTAGGAGACTGCTACCCTTGAAGTGAGTTGATAATTGTCGAAGACAAGTTCTCCATGACTACTAGAAACAAATTCTGTTTTGTGAAAATATTTGTTTGCACAGGAGCGGAAACCTTGTCTCCAGGCAGGGGGGTCTGTTAAGGAAGGATGTTCAGCAGGCCAGTGAAACCTCTTCTTCAAACTCGGCCATGTCTGCCAGCTGTTTAGAACCCAAGGAGACCAGGTATGTTATATCAGTGATCTCAAGCTTTTTAATTTCAAGGACCCCCAGTTTGATACGAATTAGACACCAGACCTCACCCTGGAACCCCAATCTACTGTGAAATCCTCAGTGTTGACTTAGAAAGTGTACAAATGGAAACTTATTCAGTCCACTTGGTTCCATTTGTACATAGTCCACCACCAAACAATAACTTATATATTTAAAAAAAATATATACTCTCTCATGCCAGACCTCATCCACTTAATAATGTACCCAATATATAACTCATAGCCCAATGAATCTGCCTAGCTTATACTGCAGGCTTAAACGGTTGTTTCAACTCTGTTATTTATTTTTAGCAAAAGAAAGGGTACTTTTGTGAGCAGCGGAAGAGTGCGCACTGCCAAGAGGAAAGCCATGGTTTCCTTGAAGGAGAATGGATCTTCTGACACCTCCAGTCCACAGAAAAAGAAACTAGCAAGGTCTGTATGAAGTGAACAAGGATTTGGGGTGGGGGGGCTTGGGTACAATGCATTTAGACCTAAGGCCAACTCAAAAAATGCCTTCTAAATACGACTGAATTGTTTTCTGAAAAACTTAAGTTGCTATATGTTGTGTTGAAACCTTGTATGTCCAAAACTGTTATCATTTTAAAACATTTTAAAATGGTGAAATCTACACGCTAACAATGCCTCATGACGAGGTCTTGTGAGTTTATCGATTTGCTATTTTCACTACTTTTGAGTGATGCTCTTGCATGATTGAAGTAGTAGGGCATTAATTCCAAAAAAAAAACATGCCCGACGGCAATGACACAATATTTTTACATGTTTATAGAAAAATTGAAAGATTTATATTTAAATCTTACATGGCACAGAAACCTAGATGCAGGCAATTCACAATCTCCAAAAATAGCAAGCAGCATGAATGTAACCACACTAACTAGCTGAAAAGTGGGGCAGCAATGAAAACAATGAAAACGTGTAGTTGTAAGCTTTCCAGCATCTTTGGGGCTGAGATGCAGTGGTTCAGCAGTTGATGCAACGATTTTTAGACTATTTGATTTATGTGGGAAAACGAACCAATTATCTCCATGCTTTCATTACTGCTGACTTTATACACTCACTGACGGCGGAAGAAAATGACCTGTTTGTTCTTCTGGCTGTTTTATAAATTGTATTGCCTACATCTAGACTAAGTATCATGTGAGATTGTACTGATACTTGGAGATGGTACTAAAGTCTGTCGGGGCAACATTCCTAATCCTAATTTCTTATCTGTCTCTGCAGTGTGGCCCCACCGCCTCCTAGCCGATTCGTTACCAAACGTAGAGGAGCCGCCACTAAAGCCTGTGTAAGACCATCTCTCGTTCAATATTATTATATAAGTGAAACCAAACATTGTTGCCAACCACTTAAATACAATGGTGAAACGTGTAAACATCCTTTGTCTCTTGCAGGCCTTGTTACCCCTTCACAATCTCGACTCTTCTGATGAGTTTGTGCTGGGAGGAAAACACATTGCCCAAAAGACGCGTCGACGCCAGGCCAGATTGCTGAGCATCAGTCCTGAGAGCGCTGTGAAAGACACAGAGAACGGCAATAGAAGATCCACCATTAGGCGTAACTGCCAACAGAGCTCCATCAGCGAGGCTGAAGATCAGACCCTTGGTCCTTACCGTAGGGAACCACTCTTCTGCTCTACACCCTCATTGAATCCAGTTGGCAAGAGGCCAGGTGTACCTGCTGCCTCTCCACCAGTGTCCCCATTGGACTTGGGATCATCCCTAGAAGAGCTGGTCCCATCTGGAGATCCATTCGCTCCACCTCTCTCTGCCCCACTCGGGGAGCCTGGCTCTGAGTGTAAGCTGCTGCCGATCATCACAGAGGCTCCAGAGGCTCCAGATATGGACAAAATGCCAAGTGTGATCCTGTTGTCTCCCGATGGCTTAGACTACGGCTCAGACTCTGTCTCTTCAGACAGGTCCTGTGAGAAAAGTGATGACAGCGAGAAATTTGTGTCAGTTTCTGGAGGATCAAAGTGGCTCATTGATTCTCTGAAGAAAATGTGTTTGAGCAAGCGGTGCCAAGTGCAGCTGGAGAGAGTGGACAAACAAACCACAATTCCACTTCACCCTCAAACCCCCTACTCTTCATGTTTGGGCTATTCAAGCTCAGCCTTGTGCCCACAAACCACTGAAGATCCACAAATGGATAGTAGTCAGACGTCAAACCACGCAAACCAGCTTTGTCCTGGACCGCCTTGCCATGTAACTGACTATTCAGAATCCTTAGTTGAGGGTCAAACCGTTTATCCTTCGGAGCTGGTAACTGACTCATTCCATCTTATCCTCTCTGAGAATAGCCAATCAGTGGCTCAATCTAACTCTTCTGACCATAACCCCTCAGTCACAGATGTCCACATCAATAGCCTTGCACTCTCAAGTGTTGAATGCAACCAGTCTGTGGATGGTGTTCAGTCAACCCACCAGGTAGACCACCATATTGAGTGTGTAACTGATGCATGGCCGGTAGACAACAGTGCTTGTATTGACCAGCAACAGATATGTAAGCAAATGCCTGATGAGGCAGCAATGATCATAGCCACGCTGAACGAGGAATGTCTTGCTAAGAAATGTACAGTTCCACTGAATAGAGCCTCAACACGATGCACTGGAGCTAAGCATCTCGAAGAAGAAACCCACATGGCACCAAGAGATGACCTGAGCTCAGACTCTACCCACAGGGAGAACACGGGCCATCCAGATCCTAAGCGACACAGCACGCATTCTGAGCGCTCTGCAAGGGAAAACGGGGCCACTGATTCTGAGGACATGACCTCAGACGTTAAGGAGTGTGTGGAAAATAATGAACGTCGTCCCAAAAGGATGGTCTCTCGGGCTACCAAAGAGAAGAGGCGGAGTGTGTCAAAGGACCGGCCCGGGACGGCCAGGAAGGTGTTTGTGAGTGGTCTGAGTGTGAGCCGCTGGAAAGACAAAGGCAATGCCAGCGCTCACCGCTCCCAGAACCAGCATGCACTACGTGGAGGAAGTAAGGCTGGGGACTGCAGCATAACTGAACTGTTGTCTGGACATCATAATGAACACACGGTGAGAATTCCACACGTAGGGCTGTCGCAGTTAAAATAATCGCAATTATTTTAGGTAATCGCAATTATTTTGCATAATCGTTTCCATGTTGAGAAATGTTAATATAGTTACAAACACTTTCAAAAAGTAGTGGAAATGGTGGATCTACAAGCTTGTTAAAGGTGTATTCAGTGATAATGAAAGTGGCCGGGGGTCATCGTGTTCCTTACTGGCCTTACAGCGTGGAAATGTTTAGTTTTCTTATAGATTCTTTACACCATTATAATGTTCTCGTTTTGATCATTAGACCCAATCACTGAATATCGGTAGGCCTACGTCTCCAGCATCAGGATATGTATGATACTGATTTACTACGAGATTGTGGCATTGTATGAGTTCAGTAGTTTTAATCTAGGCATTTAGCAGACGTTCTTAATTCAGAGCGACTGTGGTTCTCAAAACTTCTATTTTGACAATCATAACTAAACATAACTACGGCCATACTCTACCCTGATTGGTCGAGGACTGGCTGGCCACCTCTGAAAACCGAATCTAGCTATGCTCGTAACACGGGCCATGGTGGAAGTCCTTATATGGTCAGCACACATTCTAGTGAGGAGACTGAATGGAAAATGTACCAATTATATTTTTATTTGAATGAAATACAATCACTGAATATACCTTTAGTATAAAATGTTCAAATTATGTGTCATGGTTGCACATTGTATATTTAAGTTATGTGTCATGGTTGCCATGTGCAACGTCAAAGCCTAAAAGCCAAACAGAAATGTAATTGTCAACAACAAACAAATTAAATCGTTAATAGCAATTATTTGAGTGACAATCGTCATGTAAAATGTCATAATCATGACAGCCCTACACACGCATACACAAATAATTAACCCAAGGTGACATTTCACATGCATAACACAAATGATAGCTTAAAGAATGGTACTGCACGGTTGCAATCTACCAACTAGAGATGGACCGATTGCAAAATTCTTGGCCGATACCGATCCACCGGTTTTATGAAGGTCTGACCTGCCAAAACTGATTTTTCCGATATCGATTTCTTTAGCTAAGAACTAGGAAATAGGGTTGCTCCAATACCCTTTTGTTTCAGGCCAAGTAGGCCTACAAGACATACTTCAATTTGAGTACCAATAAGCTAGAAGAACACTAATGCCAAATCAATCACAATAGTACAATATCCAAAATCACAGACAATATCCAGTCTAATATGACCGTCTGGACTAGGCAGGAGGAAAGCAGGTGACGCATGCTTTTTTCCCGCCTTCTTTTTGGAGACGACATTGACACAGGATTATGGAATATATCCTTACATTGCAAAGGTAATCAGCACCATCTGTATTCTGTAGGCTGCCTCCAAGTAGACTGGCTGCTACTTGCTAATGTTTACGTCACAGGACCGAGCATCATGCTGTGCAGTGCAAGAGATACAATTGGCCGATTTTGGCATATTTATGTCAGTGACCTGCCGATCACCGATTTGGCCGGTTTGATATGATACCTGCCGATTTCTGATATTGGCCGATACCGATGTCCATCCCTACTACCAACATAATTCAGTAATGTTAAACATAACTATGTTTGCTCCTCCAATCAGGCTATTATTAGGAATGAATCTAATGGCAGCTACAAAACTACAATTGAGAGTAGCAGCAGGCAAACGGCTAATAGGAACTTTACACCTGCTGCTATGCTTATGCAGGTGAAAGAGTTTTTTTGCGAATATGATGCGAATGTTTCAAAATGACACATCTGCATGCATATGATGCTAACAAAACGATGGAGCGTGCATATCACTCCAAACTGAGTGTGAGAAATTAAACTGATTTCATCATTCCCCCGCAGGTGGTCAATAAGGGCCTGCTGCAGGACTCTGGTATGGTCTTCTCTACTCCAGTCAAAGCCTTACCCAGCAACCTGGACCTCTCCTCTCTGCTGGCCAAACTAACACCTGAGACACACACCTGGAGCCGCCTCAAAGCTTGCCTCTCTGTCCACCGCAAGATCAAAGGTACCGGTGCATTACCCGCACCACTCGGTTGCTCTACAGCAGTGGTTCCCAAACTTTCTGGCTTGAGACCCAGAAGAGGAATTATACATTTGCCCGGGAACCAAACTAGTGAAAATGGCAGATCTACAAGCTCACAACTTTGCTTTGCGCCACTTTGCGAGCGTGTAGATTGGCTATTTTCACCATTTTGTTTTTCTAATTCATGTGATTTCTTTGCTTTTTCCTCATGAAATTACTGAAAATCATTGAATTTGGTTTTTATCCCTTTTTTATGTTTTTTGAAAATGTTATGAAATAATAACTAATTAAAAACGATGTAGGAAACAAAAAATTAAGCGACCCCTAAAACGTGTCTGTGACCCTCTGTTTGAGAAACTGTGCTCTACAGTGCTTCTCTGACAGTCATGTCAAGGACCCTTTGCATTTGGCTTCAAATCAGCCTTCTTGATATTGTGGGATAAACGATTACCTCAAGAACAGATATACAATCAGTGTAATATGACTTGTATATCTGTCTCATTTGGCAGACCAGTTGAAACACTTGTCATAGTTACTGCACTTTGACTTTGTAGGGCAGTGTAGTTCTTGCGCAAGGTTTTTCAAAAATGTACAAGCGCTATAAGCTTGTAGATCTGCTATTTTTGAATAGCCATGGCTAAAATCTAAGTAGATATTGCTCAGTAGTTCACCCTCAAAATGACTTTTTTTCTATGGATTACTCATGGGGACCCAAATGAATTTGGGTCCCCATCCGGAATCCATGGGGGTAAATTTACTATAATACATTTTTTTGTCTTAGGAATGTGACAAATACCAAAAAATATTATTGAACTCAAGTCTCCATGGCATTAGTAATCAATAGAAAAGTCATTTTGTAGGTGAACTACTGCTTTAATGGGTTAAAAAACTATTGTGTCAGGGCCCCCTTTAGAGATTTCTCTTAAACTGGCTGATCTTGTGCGCTTGTAGATGGCTATGTTCAAATAGCCAGAAGATGGAATAGGATTTTAAATGTTTGAATTGTTTTCTAATTATTCTGGGGAACCTCCAGGACCCCTGGAGGTCTCCAGACCACACATTCGGAAACCACTGCTCTAGATGGTTTATTCTTATTATAACAATGTAATTGTTATTTATTTGTCATATTTCCCTTATGCTCTCCTAGTGGGGCTCACTCCTAAGAATCTCCTAATCTCTGCGTTGGCGTCTCCTGGAAGGGCAGGCCTGGTAGACGGAAGCATGGATTTATTTGACATGCCCGTTAAAACGCCATTGTCCAAACGGCTCCAGTCACAACTGCAGAACAGCAGTGCTTTTCTGGTATGTATGCATTCTACCAACTGCATAGCATATACATGCATCTGGAAGGAATCTGTTATCAATTATTAGCCTACTACTTAATTTCCCTGATAAGAATAATGCTGAATGTTATCCGTATGAGATGCTACACATTTGTCATTGTACCAAACACTACAGTTCAGTTAAGAAAAAATATATATTTTGGCTCCTAACTGGAAGATGGTGCAGAATGTATGCATTGACCAAGTCATTGTTATTTACCACATGATTCCCTCCCCTTGAAATAGCTTTGAATGATATGTTAAACTGGTGAACCCTATACAGCACACACAGAAAATGCACACAGGCTTATGCTTCTACACTCTCGTGCCATCAAGCTCGGTAACCTTCTATACATGGATATCTCACACAACCAAGTGCCTTGATTCTTTAATTTGCATGAAAACCTCTCAAAAGAAAGTTAGGGCTTATGTGCTCACCTGACCTTTCTCCCTGCTTCTGTCTTCATCAGAATGCATGTGAGGATGAGTATGAGCTGTCAGATGCAGAGAAGGTGTATGCAGAGTGCAACCAGCAGGGGGCTCTGTGTTGGGAGGAGGCAATTCTGCCTGATCGTCTGAAAAGGTGCAAGAAGATAGGGGAAGGAACCTTTGGAGAGGTTTTCTCCACTGTCGACGCTTCTGGGGACGCCGTTGCACTCAAGGTGCGTATTATGTAGCAAGACTAAACCTTTGTTTTATAGTCTTCATGGGCCGAACCAGGGTAGGCAACCCGGCGTGGCGGAGATGCCTGCCCTCGGAGAAGTGCACTTTTCTAGTTTCTGGTGTGTTTCCCTTTATAAATGACAATCTTTGTCTTGATAGATCATTCCGATTGAAGGCGACGAGAAAGTGAATGGAGAAAGGCAGAAGACCTTTGGAGACATTCTACATGAGATCATCATCTCCAAGTAAATAAGATGGTGAACTTAAAGCTGCACTATGCTTTCCTCTTATACCCTGGATTTGAACCTGCTGACATGACATTTTTACCATTGTTCTAATAGAGCCTGCCTGCTTGCTCAGGGGATGAATAGGTCAGACATGACCTTTGACACAATCTAAATGTCTCAATAGAGAGCAGAGAGATGAGATACAACCACCCCAATTGTATAAATTGTGTATTGACATACTCTACCATACAGATTGCGATTGGACACATTTAAAGTGTCATTAACACATGGGCTGCTCAGGTTTATAACATTTCTGTTGCTGCTGCCGCCGTTCACTCACGCTTTATTTCGAAGAGCCTCGGAAGCTTTGTGCGTGTGCACGTGGGTGTCCACTGACGATTGAGGAAGATAATCCCTTTGTTTACAAACGCTCGCGAAACTAAAATCCAAACGGGGGGCCGACCATCGCGGTAAAGTGTTGCCATGAAAACAATCAGATCTCTGCTTCCCTGGCGTTCTGGGGACCACAGCCTAAGGTTATTTGGTGGCATAGTGTACTGATCATATGGTCCTCCTTGTGATTCACATGGACCTGAAATTAGATCCTACACCACTGCCCTTGCCAATCAAAGGTTTTGTTGATCCAGTCAGTGGCTATATAAAGCTACCAGTGAAATGTTTAACTGTTGAAACGGCTGAGAGGAGGCCTGGTTGTTGTCGCTGTGGGGTGGAAACCATGTATTTCCCAAACCTTTAAAGTAACCTGGCTGATCTACAAGCTGTCAACGTGTCACAATGTGCCAGGTTGTGAGCTTGTAAATCTATTTTCACTTGACTTGTTAGGGCATTCATTTACTAAAAAACCTTTAAATATGGAGATGCAAGGTTTCTGCCCAACACCAACGATTTGCCTACTCATGTTTTATGGATGTTTTATGTTTCCATCATGTGAAACGCCTGTGGCCAGGATTCCCTTGTATTCTGAATCTCATTGGGAATATTCCTGGGGAAATAAAGATGAAAAGAAAATACCAATGAACGGCACTAATGTGACAATGGAACATTGCCAACTCTCACATTGGATTAATGACTAACACGTCTGAATGTTATTCCCTCTAGGGAGCTGAGCAGTCTGAAAGCCAAGCAACACAACCAGACATATGGCTTCATTGGACTCCATGGGTAAGAAGCCCTCCTTCTCTACTGTCCTCTCTCTCAAGTGCTTTTTCCTGTCTGATACCCCAATGGTTCTCAACCTGTGGGTAGTGACCCCCAGGGTGGTCCCCAAATTATTTTGGGGGGTCCCCAGATGATTAACTTAATGTGCAACATTGTTTTCTCACTCAACAGTAAACAAACCAACAAAGTTTAAGTGTATAGAGGGTATCTGCAACACAATTTGAGGACTTTTTAATACCTCTAAAATGACAAATTAAACATTGGCCAAATTGGTCAAATATTAGAGGCAGAAATTGTGAAAATAGCCGATCTACATGCTCACAACGCCTCGCGCTGCGAGCATGTTGATCGGCTATTTTCACAATAGAACCGTGTTATACAAATGTAATGCCTCAACTCTTAGTGCTCGTCAGGGTGGGGGGTCCCCAGCTAAAATATGATTAATTTGGGGGTCGCGGCCTGAAAAGGTTGAGAACCACTGGGATACCCTATAGTATTGTAGTTTTAAATGTAGATGTGACGTGAGGTTTCTTGTCTCGTTGCAGTCTCCACTGTGTAAAAGGAAGCTACCCTGCCATCATGCTGAAGGCCTGGGATGCCTTTGGCCGCCAGAAAGGCTCTGAGAATGACAGACCAGGTCAGAAGGGCAAATATGTCTTAACGTGTGAAATGATGTCTTTGTCAATAGCATCCAATCCTTAACTTTCATATTCCATCACCTTCTTATTTCTCCTCTTATACCGTTAGTCCAATTGGTCACACCCAGTAAAATAATTTTATTTGTGTTCTGTCCAGATTTCTTTGAAGAGGAACAACTGTTTATCATCTTGGAGTTTGAGTTCGGTGGCAGTGACCTGGAGAACAGCAATGGAAAGGTAAATGCTTTTAAGTCAAGACACTGAATCAATATTCAGATTCAGAGATGGTATTGTGTTTGATTGGGATATAAAACCCGGATCCAATCTTTAATGGTTGTAAACCCTGTGTCATTAAGCTGTCCTCTCTGGTGGTGGCAAAGGCGATCCTCCACCAAGTGACGGCTGCACTTGCTGTGGCTGAACAGGAGCTCCGCTTTGAACACAGGTAGTGTGTGTGTGTGCATTGATATGGATTTCATAATTTTGTGGTTTCGCAAACATTTCCATGTTAAGGACCCCCCAGTAGTTGGCTACAGAGCCCATCAGAATTGTTTGAGAAAAGATTTATGGTTGAAGGACATCATGGGATTTCTAAAATTGGAAAAAATAAAATTCACACTGAGGGGATCGGTAGACAGATTTTTCTCAACCTGGCAACCACTTATCACATACTTTGAGGGTCTGAGGACACTTGCAGTAGACTGACCAACACTGTACAACTCAGAATATTTAATGGCCACCTCTCGGGGCAACTTGTAATGATATACATAATTGAGGAGGATGATGTCTGTTAGCACTCTATCGACTTGATCTGTGTAAATAATACAACTATGGTTTCTAGGAGACTTAATTCCATTGGTATTTTTATTATATATATTATATATATATATATTTTATTTTATTTTATTTTAATTTATTGTACTTAACCTTGTTTGTGTAACTATTTTTCTTTACTATCGTGCATATTGTGTACGCTGATTTATTGTTTTGTATTAATTTTATTGTTACTGTCTTTATTATTTTTCAAGGAGTGATTAATGATAGCAATATGGGGGGAGGGTTGGGGAAAAGGTAAAAGAAAAAGAATGTCTTTGCAATATTGACTTGTTTAATGTACAATGTTGAAACATATGTGACATGAATAAAGATATATAAAAAAAAAAAAAAAAAGAATTGTTTGAGAAAAGCAGTTCTACAAGCTCACAACACGTTGCACCGCAACATGTTGAGCTTGTTGGCTATTTTCGAAGAAATATTTTGACACATTTTATTTATTTTAATTGGTTAAACTGATTGTGATGCTATATTAACTAATTTTGCTGGGCACGTCCTTGAATCAAGTCGTACTTGTGTGTGCTTGACTATTTGTGTGCTTCAGTGTGATAGCGATGTTATCTGACGTCTCGTCCCCCTGTGCTGGTGTTCTCTCTAGGGATCTCCACTGGGGCAACATACTGGTCAAGACCACCCAGGAGAAGTCTGCCAGCTTCCTCCTCAATGGAACAAACCATACTCTGGACACCAAAGGAGTGCTTGTTCGCATCATAGACTACTCTCTGTCCAGGCTAGAAATTGGTCAGTCATCTCACGTTTTCCTCTCTTGACTTTCTCTCTGTTGTATGATGAGAAGAATCTTGTGAACTGCAATTAGCAGACATTCCTATTGAGATCAAAGTAAAACCCTAGTCAACAAAGGATAGTAAATGGTGTGCAAAGAAAGTTATTTACTGTTTCAAAGAAACTAGCATACCAGGTAATCATTAAATCTAGCGTCAGTCTGGACAACCTTCCATCCAAATGACTTAGAACACGATATATCTGTGTAGATGCAGCATATTGTGCTGCAGGGGCTTTTGGAGGCCGTAGGTAGGGCATTCTATGTTGCTGTGCATGCGTTACATCCTCCAGGTTTCAATGAACAATTGTTGCATCAATAAGAAATGTAATGAATAGTAACCTCACATTTAGTCCACACTGAAACGCAGTAGCAGTTGTTGTACACTATTGATAGGAAGACAAAAGATTGGTTTCAGTTCCTACTTGAAACTGAATTCTAATACCCAACTCATTGCTGTCTGGTGAAAAGAAGTGGCTGGCGACCTTGTGTATCAGAGGAGACTCCCAGTTGTCTGACTCTGCACCCTCCCATAGACCAACCAGTAGGGGTCAGCAGTGACGGGGACTATTTGGTTGACTTGGAATAATGACTAAATGGGGAGGAAGCAAATCAAGATCTTGTTGGCTTCCAGTGTAAAGTGTGCTATGTTGGCCATTTGATGACTGATGGATTCTTGCTGTATATCAGTTGTAACTGGCAGCCCCTCCACTTGGAACTCTTGAGGATGTTATTTACTGTTAACTTAATACCAATCTTGCAATATAATCTAATCTGCTTGACTGTCTGTCCAGATGGTTTGACTGTGTCCTGTGACATTTCTGAGGACGAGGGGCTGTTCATGGGCCAGGGGGATTATCAGTTTGAGGTCTACAGACTGATGAGAGAGGAGAACAGGTCAGTAAGTCTGTTTCTGCAAGTATCGTTTCTGCTTAACTGGATATTATCATAGCGCTAGTAGCTTTATTCTGTCGCTTCTGTGGTGCCCCAGAGTTGGCCAATGACCGATTTATGGGTCAGATTTTGGACAGTCCTTGACCACTTACCATGTTTTGACCAATAAAGACTATGGAATGAGAGAAAATGAATGTTCTCTAAAGAAATTTGGATATATATTCTTTTTTACTTGGATAAAAATTGAACTTTTAATATATGAAAACCAGTCAATGTAAAAGCTACCTGTAACATATTTGATTTTAAAACAAAATGGCTCAAATATAAGCTCACATCACATCGCAGTGGCTTGTGAGCTTGTAGATCTGCTTTAGAAACTACAACAAAAAAGTAAATCGGGTCACTTGGCTGCATAATTGCAGATACGAGTCAAAAATAATGGTCAATATTATCCGTCAGGCTCTAAAGTACATAAACCACATTCATACATAAAGTGTGCGTGCATACGTGTGTGTTTGTCTGTGTGTAAACATCAAGCAGAAAATAACGTGTCTGTGTGTCTCTTCACTCCAGTAACAAGTGGGGGGACTACCAGCCCCACTCCAACATTCTGTGGCTGCACTACGTATGTGACAAGCTTCTCTCCATGAAGTACCGGGGGGCTGGAGGGAGGGGCTCAAAGGCCACCAGGGAGGAGCTCCAGCAAATCCATCAGAACCTGCTGCAGTACCGCTCTGCGACTGAAGCCCTGCAGAGCGGCATGTTTCTCCATTAGAAAAGGATTTTAGCATAGTTATACAGTAGTTTAACAACTGTATAACAACTGCAATCTGTTGCATTTTTTTCTTTTTGTGATACATTTTTGTATATTTGAATAATTGTTTAAGTTGGGCATTTCCACTTAAATATTATGCATGACCTTTTTTTTTCCTTTTTTATATAAAACATGCATGTTAACAAGCCTTGTCTGTCTTTTTGAAAAGTGTTTTAAGAAAGACACTTTATTTGAGAAATGACAGTAAATATAATTAGGAAAGAATATATATATACACAAGTTAACACAACATGATTTGGGTAACATTCTTAAGCCTAATAATTTAAGGTCTAAACCGGGAATTCTCTGTATATTTTATTAGCATTACAGACATTGTCAGGTGTGTACAGGAGCTTTTCCAAGCCAAGCACATCCAACGACTGTTGAGCGTGCCTATGGTGCACTCATGACTGAATTGAGTATGGCACAGTTAATATGGTTGCAATGGACTCTTCACAGATGTGTCATAACAGGCTAAACACAGCTGTAGCTTATTTAAATGTGGGTATGTTAGCTTTAGGTGTACCCTTTAGCAAGCATGACAGTTGTCAGTGCTCCTTCTTTGGCGTACGGTGGTACCTAACCAATATTTTAATTTGCTGCTGTCTTATCCTGCTATGACATGTTTATGTATGACATGTTTCAGCCAGAGCCTTCATCAGATGCACTGATAAAGGCCCTGGACGAAACCCATTTGCAGCCTGATGTAGCAAATTAAGAAATTGTGCATCTGAGCTGAAGTCTTGGAATTTTTGTGCCACTATTTCCACTTCTGGTGGTGTTTTTGTACTTGGTACAACTACAAGCCATGTCAGCATAATGCCTTCCCACATACTGTAGTTCCAACACACATACATTTTGATCAAATGTACATTTTTGAACAAATGCAACGAAAAAAGAACATTGCCATGTTTGTGGGAATGTTCGTAAGTACACTTGAAGATCAAATATGAATGTAAGTTTTGTGAATGAGGCCCAATGCTTGTGACATCAATCTTGCAGCATGGCAATACTTGGCTATGGATCGCCTTCAATGGCTGATGAGGGAAGGTATGGAAACGATTAAGAATACGAAACACTGGCATAAGCAAAGTTGTCACACTCAGCCCTCCAACCTCCATTCAGCAGCAGCACTTATAGCAATAGTCTTGAATGGCACCATTCAAGACATGGCCTTCACAGCCATAATGGGGGCTGCCACAAATACAAATGCCTTAAAGGAGCACTTCAGTCATATTGAACTTCGTCTTAAAATTCCAGCCGCATTGGGCTCCTCTTCCTACTTATCTTGATCCCAAATGACTGGCCATGGGGTCTTTTTGCAGAGTGGAGCCTATAAGCATATTGCTACTTAAAGGAGTAGTTCACCACTTTTCAGCCTGTCTTCATATAATAGGTCCTCACTAATGTTCATGATAAAATATCACATTTTTTTCTACTCAGTCCAAGTCTCCTAGGAGAGCTGTGGGAAGTTCAGAATCCATCGTCTTGTGACATCATTTTCCAAAAAAAGAAATTAATCAATATTTTTGAAAAAAATATTTAGATTTTTATTATCGCGAGAACAATGGCTTCCACTTTAAAATTGCAACTTTTCAGGAATAGAAAGCCTGCCGTTTCTATAAGCTGGATTGGCAATCGATGATGTCACAAGACGATGGGTTTCTGACCTGCCCACAGCCCGCCTCTGAAAAAAGCTATGGGGCTGTTAAGTATGACATAATTTTGTAGGCAGAGGAGAATTTCTGCCCCAGTTTCCGTGAATCTTTTTACTATTTACAATTTTTTCTTCTCTTTGTTGTTGAAAGGAAAGTGTTATAATTATACTTTAGTCTTTATTTTTGTCTCGGATCTGTTGAAATAGCGAGGGACAGAAAATGCTCTGGAGGCAGAGTTCTCCTCTGCCTACAACATTTTTGAGTGAGGACCAATTATATGAACATAGGTTGAAAAGTGGTGGAGTGCCCCTTTAAGCAATTTTTGCAATCAAGTGTTTTTTATTAAAATTAACATAAGCCTCTGATATCTGTGCTGGATGTCCCATGATCTCTTTTGCTAAGATGGTACAATTTCCGTATTCATTGTCTCATTGGTGGGCTGTGTACAGTTTGGAACCTGCCTACCAAGCTAATAGAAGCCTTTCTCTTCATTGAAAGTTAGCATGCTGAAATAGAAGCCATTATTCTTGCATTAACAATTTTCTAATGTCACTGTTAGGCAGGTTTCTCTCACTATCTCTGTCCACAGCCCTCCTCTGAGAGACAGTTGACAGGAAAATGCTACCATCTTATAGTGAGCATTAGTGAGGGTTGATTATATGAAGATATAGTTTGAAAGATTGTGAAGCAGACACTATTATTGACTCTTGGTCAGTGGGATGTGGTCAAAATGTGACCTCGAATTCTTAATATCTTAATTCTAAATACATTGTTAATTTGTGAGGTTTGCTTGCTTGATCTTATAAGAATATAGGTGTGACAATCTGCAGCTCAAGGGTTATCTCAAACTCTTAATTCCAGCTGAAATATTCCTGTTATCTGTTGAGTGCGATCTTTTGAACACAATTTAGTGGGTGAGTCCTGCGCCAATTTCTTCTTGCTTTGCAGTCACAGCATCCTGAGAAAGCACTTTAAATAAGAAATAATAAAATAAAAGCAAAATACTTTATTAAATTTCATCATCATTATTATACATGTTTGCTTTGAAACAAGCTTAAATTTGGTATGGTCATTTTTATGTATGCATAATGCATGTGTATAAATAGTAGAGGAGGCTCTTGAATGAATGCCTCTATGAGAGTATATGAGACATATACTGTATACGATGCTTGTTTAAGAAATGTAAAGGTTTGCATTGAGTCAGGCGATGTGGTTACATCAATGGTTACATTAAAAGAAAAAGGAAGGCAGCTTTAAAAAGTTAAAGAGGCATTCCAAACTATACAAAGACCCTGGGTATGTTTGGGAAGAGGTCAGGCATGTGTTTGAGAAGCACTTTTTGGTTGAGCTTTGAGGCAATGTTTGAGCGATGGCCTTGCTGGTGATATGCCTGTATGTATTGGTGTAGTTGTGCCTGTATTTATGTATGTATGTATATATGTACAGCAGTAGTATGTGTATGTAGTACTGTAGTACAAGACAAAACTGGTGTGAAGAAGAGGCAATGGGCTGTATATGAAGCAGTGTGTGTGTGTGTGTGTGTGTTTTCAGAAGGAGAAGTATTTGGTGAACCACTCCTGCTTTAGCCCTTCCGTCACAGTCCCCCTTTGTTCAAAATAAGGGCCCCTGGAAAAACAAAGAAGAACTTATTAGACAAACGTATGTTTTGTTTAGCTTGTTTGCAAAATGACAGCCTTGCATCATAAATGCCATCATCACCTGATTGGCTGCCCCTGCAGGTGTGACCGCGGCTCCTGGCTAGCGGGACTGACGTAGCGGATGCCCGCCTGCGGGGAGGGGCAGACGGGGAGAGGCGCGGTGGGAGCCGGGGTGGGAGGCGTGCAGGAGGTCCGAGAGCGGGCGGCGCGCTGGAGCAACGGGGAGGAGGACTGCTGCTGGCCCAGGGAGAGGGAGGTGTGCTTGTGGGGCAGCGAGGAGGTGGAGTAGTGGGTGGAGACCTGGGGGTGAGAGGTGGAGGCGTGGGGGAGCGTGGAGGAGGAGCGCTGCTGAAAAGACGGGGAGGAGGAGGGAGACGACGAGGAAGATGAGGTGGGGGGAAGGAGGAGGCTTCTGTCGTAAGAGCTGGAGATGCTGGTGCTGCCGCGGGTCGGAGACTCCTCCAGCCGCTTCCTCTGTCAACACAACAACCACACGATGGCGGTCAAACAGAGGCGTGATTTCAGAAACAAATAGCCGGTGGCAAGTTACCATGGCCCCATTTCGAAAATAGCGAAAATAGTGGATGGCGACACGTTAAGAGCATGTAGATCAACTACTTTCGCTATTTGTTTGGGGCAAAAAGAAAATGTTTGAAAATGTTGGCCTATAATGACATTCCCAAAACTAGAATGCCACATTGAAAGTGGTTAATAGATTAATGGTTGCATAAAACACGTATAACACCTGTCACATTGTGATGATATCAAAAGCTCTGCAAAAACAATTCAGAGTTAGCCTATGCATAAAATAACTGAATTTGAGGTTAAATGTGAACACTAGGGGTGGCCATTGCCATCCCCTGATGACGCCCATGCAGACAGACATACCAAATATATATTGCCATTACTCTACACAGACTGACATGAATTTACAGCATGGTACTAACATGATGGTCAAAAGCATTTTATTTCCAGCACAATTCTCAGCTATGTTGATTCCACAAAATTGCAGATCCTAATTACAATGAACCATGATAAACATGTCATATATTAGATTGATAACATTGTCAACAATGGCTGATGTGTTTTGGAAGTTAACTATTTCAAACAAAGTAGCATGTTATTTTGGAGAATGAAAATGCAAAGATAATTCTTCTGAGGATAATTCAACTCATGGAGACTCTAGTCTAGTGACATCATTGAACTCACACACCTGGTGGCCTGAATGCAACCCGCTACACCAAGGGTCTTCAAGAGGGGGTCTGGGACCCCTATGGGGTCCTTAGAGTTACTACAGGGGGTCCTTCAAATCCTTTTTATATTAACAACTTGAAACCTAGTGCCATATTGGAAGCACTTCGAGGCGTTGTGAGCTTGTAGATCTTCTATTTTTGGCAAAGAGCTTTGATGTATTGGGGGAAAAAGCAGGCTAAGTATAGAGTGAAAGGTCAAGTTTATTACGTGTTGACGGTTCAAGTGGTTAAATATCTGAAAACACGAATTGACATGAAACTATATGAATCTATGAACAGGTTGAGGGGGTCCCTGCTTCATCTCTCTCTCAACTAAGCGGTCCTTGGCCTGAAAAGCGTTGAAGACCCCTGCGCTACACAAAACAAAACCACAACTCACCCTCATGGTTGGCGTGGAGACGCTCCCAGGGCGGGATTTGTTGTCACGGAGTCTGAGGGTGCCGTTGTCCCCGGGGACAGAGCCAGGGGGGACAGAGCCAGGGGGGACAGAGCCAGGGGGGACAGAGCCAGGGGGGTGGACCTGCAGCTGATGTCTCTCATCCTGCGGGGAACGGAGGATGCAAGGATGGATATTCATTCACTGATTTGACTGACCGACTGAGTTACCTTTAGGTAAATGAGCAACTAGGATCTTACGGTGTATTTGTTATACTTTGTCTTTTATTTATTATGTCTACAATTGTATTCTTTTAATAGTTTTCCTTCACTGTAAAGCACTGCGTAACAATTGGGTGCTATGCAATTTAAACATAGTTTATGATTTATATTATTAATTGCAGAGGATGCGCTAGTACTCATGCTGCATGAAACCAGAAGTAGGTCTTCTAGGTCATAATGGTCGAAAGATGACATTACACAAGGTCCCCCCCTTTTTGGTCTAACATGGTGTGTGTGTGCGTCTGTGTGCGACTGTGCGCGCGTGTTTGTGTGTGTGTGTTTGTTTGTGAGTGTGTGTGTGTGTGTGTGTTCTCACCACAAGTCGTTTGATAAGCTGGTCTCTCTCTGTTAGTCTGTCCTGGAGTCTCCCCAGCTGCAGGTCATCATGTCGAGGCTCTCTCCTCCTGCACTTATCCTCCCTCTCCTGGAGTCTGGAACACACACACACACACACATACACAGATGTCACACACTATTTTTCTTTTTCATCCATATACCTAGCCACATTTTCCATATGTCAGTGTTGGAGTGTCAGAGTAGATTACAACCTGTTGACATTATTGTGACCAAAGAAATTATGATTTACGATATCATCACGATAATCAAAATATCCCCAACATCCATTATTCGGGGGAACATTTGCCAAAAAATAGCCGATCTACAAGCTACAAACGTGTAGATTGGCTGTTTTCTGGCAACGAGATTTGGTAGAGAGTGAAAAAAGACTATTAAGTGCGTTATTTCAAGGTCCATTTTACAAATGGTCCCGGATATGCAACTCGGCAAATAAAAGGTGAATTGATCCCAGTGCACGATAAACTTAAATCTGCACAATATGTGAGTGTTTATCACGATAAACGATAATAACGATTATGGTCCCATCCCTGGTGATACTGTGTATCCTCTGTCCTACTCACTCAGTCTCCATATTATCTAACTACTAGTAAGACGCCTCAGGGCGACATGCGACCTCGCCATTAATTCTCGGCCATCTGGCCAGTGATGTATATCGGACCAGTTACCCATATATGGAGATCCATGTACTGTATATATGTACATCCCTTTCATGCCCATATATGGAGATCCCTGTCTGAACCAGCCGTACAGATATGGGCTGTCTTCCTCCTCCATATGGGCATTCCCATATGAAGTCCTGTTAGATATGGGCGTAATATTGATGACATCAGGGATCTCCATATATAGGCATAAAAGGGATTCTGTTAGAGTGGTTCCCATGACATCACAACATACAATATATTTTATGCCCATACATGGAGATCCCTATCTGAACCAGACACACAGATATGGGCCATGTCTTGGCCATCTGGCCAGTGATATACTGTATATCGCCATGGTAACATGGTAACAAAGCCCAACTGACATCACTGACTGACATCACTACAGTGCCCAAATTTGGAGATGACATCGCAGACTGGCCTGGACATGGAACACCATATATGGGCATAAAAGAGTGCCAGTCAGCCAGACGGATACAACGGGTATTGCACGACTGGACATCGATGTTGACTATTCTGCCCAACGGGCACCGATCTGGGTTCTCCAACATCACTTCTGAGACTCCTACATTCAGTCCCTCATCGCACACCCCCGGGCACGGGACTAGTTATTATTGTATTATTATTACAGCGAGCGTTGAGATGACAGGTCATGTGGTGTACTGTGTATTTGTCCAACTCACTCAGTCTCCAGGGCCACTATGCGCGCCTGCAGGTTCTTCTGGGCACTGCTGTACTCAGAGACCAAGCTCTGCATCTCTCTCTTGTGCTCTCTCCTGATGTCCTCCACCTCCTCTCTTCTCCTCTCCTCCTCCTCCTCTCTTCTCCGCTCCTCCTCCTCTTCTCTGGTCTCCTCCTCCTTCCTCTCCTCCCAGTGTTTCTGGGACTCCTCCAGTTTCTCCATCTCCACCCGCAGCTTCTCCACCTCCTCTTTCAGATGCTGCGCCTCCTCCTCCAGCTTCTCGGCGTCTCTCTTCTGCAGCGCCTCCGCCCGCTCCTCCTCTTTCTCCTGGGCCTCCGACTCCTCCTGGCTCAGCCTGGAGGAGAGGAGAGGAGAGGAGAGGAGAGGAGAGGAAAGGAAAGGAAAGGAAAGGAAAGGAGTAGCCTAGCCAATATAAAGCGATAAAATACTGTATTTTAGCAATAGCATTTCCTTTCCTAAATCTCATATCCTTATGTCCTCCCTCCTCTCCTCTCCTTTCCTCTCTACCTTTGTTTGAGTTGTTCTTTCAGTGAAGTGTTTTCTCTCTGAAGCTCCAGCACCGCACAGCGACTCTCATCAAGCTGCCGCTCAAACACCTGCCACTGGTTCTGCTGCTTCAGGTCCTGTGAGCACACGCAAGTACACACACACACACACACACACACACACACACACACACACACACACACACACACACACACACACACACACACACACACACAGACACAGACACAAAGAAGCACGTATCAAATGATATATGCACATACATACTATTTACCTAAGATGCGATGTTGTTTTGTCTTTTGTTTTTGTTGTTTGTGGGGGCACGTAGAACAGTTTGGATACATATCTACCTTCCCTTCGTTATCTCTGTGAAAATATGACTGTTGTACAGCCACAGAGCTCCTGATGGGGTCCTGCTCCTACCTGGCTTGACTCATTGGATTGTGTGGATAAATGGTGACAGACAGGAGTTCTCACTGATAATGAAAGGAGCTGAGACTATGGATATGGTTATAATCAGTGTTAGGAGAGATGACCAGAGACACTCTGTTGTTGGGAGGTTTCCTTCTATAAATGCATAAGGGCGGCAGTCAAGTTATGAATTAATTAACAGAGGACAATATCCCCTCTCCACAATCTGCAATAAATTCTGGACAACAGGTCAGTAGTCTCTCCACCTCAGAGTTCAGATATGATCTGATTTGTCATGGGAAATCCCACCCTACGCTTTGACACACACACACACACACACACAGCCAACGATCCATTCCCTTAAAAGAAAACGAATATATACCTGACTTTTATTCCTCCAGTTCTTGAGTATACCAGCCCAGTTTTGGGCGGATTGAGAAAAGGCCTCTCCAAGGAGCTGGAGAGGTTATCATTGGTTTTCCCCTCTTCTTCTCTTCCATCACTGAGGAGGGCATGGTTAGGCCACGCTGCACACCCTCACTAACGTACTACATGATGGTTCCTCCCCTGGCCCTGGCCTGCATGCTGTCCTGTCTGCAGCCTCACCAACATTCATGTGGGGCAGAACCTTGTATCTCCATATTTCATATTGTCATAAATAGATTCACTATGTTCTAAGTCAGTGGTTCCCAGATCTTTTAGCCTGTGACCCAAAAGAGAAATTAGACGTTTGCCCAGGACCCAAACTAATGAAAACAGCAGATCTACAAGCACACAATGCGTCGCTTCGGGCTGCATTGTGAGCTCGTAGATCGGCTATTTTCACTACTTCTTAATTTTTTTCCCCCTAATTGATAGAATGTCTTTGATTTGTCTTTGATTTCTTCATGAAAGAATAGATTTTTTAATTCATGAAAATGTTTGTTCTTTTGGGATTGTTTTTATATATCTCTGCTGTCGGGCCGAAGGAAAATGAGGTCAAGTGGAGTTAGGAGGTTTTGACCGAAGGGCTTTTTACTACTTTCCATTGGTTCAATATTATTTTAACCAACACACAGACGTAAAGGGTGTTCAATAGCACATATTTATGAAAAAAAGAGAGGGCCAATCGGGTGGAGTTTCTGGCTTGGCAGAAAATGTCGAGTTAGGGGTTTTGTCCCAAGCATTTTTTACTACTTTCCATTGGTTCAATATTATTTTAACCAACACTCAGATGTAAAGGGTGTTCAATAGCCCTGATTTATGCCAAACCTCAAAAATGGAGTTAAGAGGTTTTGGCCAGACAGTGACGATATATATATATATACGTATAATGGAAACAAAAAATAAAGGGACCCATAAAAATATGTCCGCGACCCACAAATGGGTCCCGACCCACTGTTTGGGAAACAGTGTTCCAAGTGGTATGATAGGGAGGTCGTAGCTTAGTGGGTGGAGAGAGAAGCAGGCTGGTAATCATAAGGTTAACCTTCCAGCCCTGTTCTTTGTGTTGAGCTGTCCTTGAGCAATACAAGCCCTAACTGCTCCCTCCATGTACTCATAATCAGCTGGGCAGACATCAGCTGGGTGAAGCTGAAACTGAATTTCCCCAGTGAGACTACAAATCCAATTAAAAAATCAAACCTTGGTTCGAAGTGAAGCGGTAGACAGATAAAACCTCTATTCTGAATGTATTTTTCATCTGTTTTGATAATCTGCAATAGATACTGCATGTACAAGACAGATAAACCCTGAAGGCCAAATTATCATGTGAAGCTTGACCAATCCTCAAAGTATCCATTCATCTAACCGGGAGGGACACCACACATTTTGCTTTTTGAAAAAGCCTATTCATTCTGGACTGATATTTTACACGTACGGGACAGGAAAAACCTGTTCATTCTGGCCTGGAGTGACCATATATGGACATAAGGTAACATACTTTGTGTTTTTGAAAAACCCTGTTCATTCTGGACTGAGATCACCATATATGGTAATTAAACGGACATTCTGTGGGACAGGAAAAACCTGTTCATTCTGGCCTGGAGTGACCATATATGGACATAAGGTAACATACTTTGTGTTTTTGAAAAACCCTGTTCATTCTGGACTGACATCACCATATATGGTAATTAAACGGACATTCTGTTTTTGAAAAAGCCTGTTCATTCTGGACTGAAATGACCATATATGGGCGTGATACACACAAAGCCATTCATTGGAAGCGGTTTTCACCGTTTCAAAAATTGAGTGACTTTTGAAAAATGTAAAAAGGAAAACCTTTGAACATTTAATCCAACTAGACCAGGTCAACCTGGTTGTGCCAGACCCCCTGTCTGTCATCATCATTTATGACATCATGCCTTTTGTAGGCATGTCATCATCATGTCATCATCATATATACCCTTTATATAGAAAAGGGACAGACCGACATTTGCTTATGTAGGCCTACCCATTTCATGGGTCTGGCAATAATGCATAGACAGTAGGTTGAAAGTGGTAAAGTCTGTGAGTTTTAAGAATATTTAACCAATGAAAAATATTAAGAAGAACTTGTGACTAAATAATAACTCCATTAGTTACATTGGAACATAGCTTACTTTTTTCCATTTCCTGAAAAGTGTGGGTTTTGGACATACAAGGTTTCTGCCCGACATGGATGAGAGTCATAACAGATCATCCCCCCCTCGTGGTTTCCTCTCTTGCCTGCAGCCTCAACTCTCAGTGACCCACTTCACGGGCATTGGGATCACGTAGTGCCTTATTTATTATCCTTGTGCTTGTTTTATCAATGATGTATTTTAGGGTACATGTTTTAAACTGATGCTTCTGCTTATGATGTTGGTCCGTGTAAGATACACTGAAGAAGGCTGATAGCCGAAATGTTTGTTTCTCATCCATGTAATAATAAAAAAAGAAAAAGCAACTCTTGCCACTTTGTGCGATCCATCCTCCAATGAATCCGTGTAAGGTTTGACACATTTTAGGATGCACTGTTTGTTAAATACTGCACACCCTGCCTTGTCAAATTTTGATCAATGGAACCTGAAACCTTATCGTACATTATGCGCGTGTGTGTATGTGCGCGTGTGTGTGTGTGTACGTGTGTGTGTACGTGTGTGTGCATGTGTGTGTGTGTGTGTGTACTTGTTGCAGGGCCATCATCTGTGTGTGTGTCTGAAGCTCAGCCTGCAGGTCCTCTATTTGCTGCATGTGTCTCTGGGTCATCTGCCTGCTCCACTCTGTATGCTGCTGGGTCAACTCTGCTCGCTGCTTATCTGAGAACATGCAACACACACACGTACGCACGCACACACGCACGCACGCACGCACACACACACACACACACACACACACACACACACACTCACACACACACACAATCATATATCATCGGGCAGAAATCTCTTATCTCAATATTTCACCTTTTTACGTTTGCTCTTTTCCCCATAAATGAATGCCCTGCTTCATTATAATACAGTGTCAAACAAGAGTAGCGAAAATAGCTGATGTACTGGCGTGTTTTGAGCTTGTAGAGCTGCTATTTGAGCTATTTTAGAATTTGTATCCTGCATGAAGAAGGTCATCAGTGACGACCAAAACGCTGCGTCTCCTTAAATAAATGTGCTCTTGTACCGTGCGGTTCGGCAGTGTGCGGGCGTGTTCTTTTATTATTGATATTTCTATGCTGAAAAGTAACAGGTCTCTGCCCGACGGCAACGATATACTCTGAAATCTAAAACTCCAGAGTGAGTGGGCGCACAGGGGCGCGTGCGTGTGCATGCATCTGTGAGAGTGAGTGATGTACTAACAAGCAGAGGAAGAGAGGAGATTGTGTATGTAGGCGTTACCCAGCTGCAGATGGTGTAATGTCTGTAGTCGGTTCCTCTCAGACAGCACATCCTCCTTAGCCTGTCTCTCCAGCGCCTGCAGTGCCATGGCATGGTTGTGTCTTTCCTCAGGTCTCTCTAACGGCTGCAGTGCCGGGGTTTGGGGCTCCTTCAACACATAAACACATATTGTGCTTTGTACAAGAGGTTCCACAAACATCCATTTACAACTACGTGGATGTGCGCGCACACACACACACACACACACACACACACACACACACACACACACACACACACACACACACACACACACACACACACACACACACACACACAATATTGCCTTTCCACTCGCCGTGAGCTCTGCATGCTCCCGGTATCATCAAAGCAGCTAAATTATTAATCACAGAGAAAACGCTTGACATATGTGATTTTGTGTGTGTGCGTGTGTGTGTGTGTGTGTGTGTTTGTGTGTGTGTGTGTGTGTGTGCATGTGTGAGAGCGAGGGAGGGAGAGAGAGAGAGAGAGAGAGAGAGAGAGAGAGAGAGGGGGAGAGAGAGAGAGAGAGAGGGAGAGAGAGAGAGAAAGGGAGGGAATGAGATGAGGGGGTACGTGTGTGTGTGTGTGTGTGTGTGTGTGTGTGTGTGTGTGTGTGTGTGTGTGTGTGTGTGTGTGCGCGCGCGCGCGCACATGTGTACCTGCAGCTGTTCCCTCAGCTTCTTGTTAATCTCCATGGTCTCCTGGACCTCCTTCCTCAACCTGTCAATCTCAGGGTTGCCATGGCAATCATCCCCCAAGCCCGCCCTCTTCTTCTCCATCTGCAATGCCATTTCATGACAAAACTGATAAAAAAAACTTAAGTATGTAAGGCAAGGCAAGGCAAGTTTATTTGTATAAACTGACACAAAGGCAATTCAAAGTGTTTACACAAGGCATAAAAAGGCACTCAGAGTTGGCACAAGCCTCGGATCCACTGGAAGTGTGTTCCAACTATGTGTGGCTTAATAACTAGTAAATGCTGCTTCAGCATGTTTTGTTTGTACTCCGGGAACAGTTAGTATATGGGGTCCCGGGTGACCGGAGACTTCTAAGAGGTTCACAATGTAAAAGCAAATCAGTTATTTTGGCCATATTTTCACTCAAGCCCATTGAATGGTTTAAATAGTTAATAGTAATAGTTTAAAATTCTATTTTATGCTAATTCTATGACTATGAAGCCAGTAGAGAGATCTGAGAATTTGTGTACGTTCAGTTTTCTTAGTTCCAGTTACTAGAACTACAGTACATCCTGAATTATATATGCAGTATATATATATGTTACAGTTAGATTGGGTAACTCAGTTAGATCGTGGTAAGAGCGCTCGTTTTGTCGTTCACCACACACCCCTACCACCACCACCTATCATTCCTGCCGACGCTGTTGTCGTTGTCATTGTTGTGGATCAAAGCGACCGCAATTGTTCCGCCCCGCGCCGCACGACGAGCGCTCCGTTTCTCGATCTAACCGTTTCTCGATCTAACGGTGACATATACCGGTATATATGGACACATATATACAGTATATATATTTTGACTTTTACCCTGTTATTTATTGAATAGTCACTCTGTATGAGAATGCCTAAATTGTAAATTGTAATTGACTACTAAAGTCTTTCAAGCTTGGCTACATGCTTGTATCCTTAGTTTAAGCTTAGATTATCAATTGAATTTCTGGATGACACTCACCTGCGACTGAGCATCTGCTAGTTGGGCCTGTAGCTCGTCTTGTCTTGTCTGTAGTTCCTGCTCCCGGTCCTGCCAGCGCTGTTCGCCCTCGGCAATTGCAGCGTTCAATTCTATTCTGAATTCTGCTCTGAGACGGTCCTCGCACTCCACCCTGCAAACACACATCCCAACAGTAAGGGCAATGGAATGCCAGATGTATTATTGTTAAAGATTATGCATTGCATACATACGTTTTCTGTCTCTGTACAGTAATGGATCATTTTTATGCTGTTGTTTTGTTCTTAATTGGACAGTACACTATGAATAGGATATAGGCCTACAGTGAAATTACAGGTACATTTTTTAAGTGTGTAGCTACAGAAAACATGAGAGAGACAAGGGGGATGAGAAAGAGGATATATAACATGGGTTGCAAGCCAGATAAGAACCCACACTAGTGTCAGAGCTCCCGTCCATTTCTCTTGATCTTAATCCACATAAACCCACATCATGAACCTTCATTTTTAGACATTCTCCCATGACCTTTTATGTAAGAACTAAGAAGACAAGGTTGAAGGGCAAGAAGAATCAAGAAAGTCAACATAAAGTTTAGTACTGCCTCTTCCCAAATGTGACTACCTGATCCTATCCTCAATACTGCGCTGGCTCTGTTCTAGAAGGCTCCGCTCCGTGTTCAGCCGGCTCTGTTCCAGAACCTTCTCCTCTAGCCTGTGCTTGTCGCCCCTCAGAGAAGTTATCTCCCTCTGCTGTCTCTCCCGCAGTCTCTCTCCATCTTCCTGCATCCGCGCCAGTCGGGTCTGCGTCTGGCGCAGCTGTCCCTCTAAGCGAGTGCAATGTGGTCCACATGGGGAAGGGTTTTCATTGGCTGCCTTGTCTTTGTTTTCTTGTTGTTTGAGAACCGACTCCAGCCTACAGATCTGAGAACACAGAAAAAGCCATTGAGCGATGAAACCTTTGATCTTTCCTGCATTTTCTGCTTTATTTAGGTGAGTATAGAGAGACAGGAAACTAAAGGCAGAGAGCGGGTAAATATCAACACATTCTCACTCCCAAACATCACATTTTGATGCCTGATCAGGTAACTTTCGCATCCGATACTGGCAAAGAAGATGTCCTTTCTCTTATGATGAAATGAAGGTAACAATCAGTATGCAATTTGGACACCTATGAATCGGTAGAAGCAATCGGTAGAAGCAATGTCAATGTTTTTACTTGGTTTTAATGGCAACCGTGCCTTGTTCTCAATCAGGCCTGCATTCTATTTCAGACATTCTATAGAGCAGGGGTCTTCAACAGGGGTTCCGGGACCCCTAGGGGGTCCTTAGAGTTGCTACAGGGGGTCCTCCAAATATTTGTGTGATAGAAGCTTTTTCCTCCTTTTTTATATTAACCACTTGAACCCTAGCATCCATATTCTGAGAACTTAAGCCAAAAATAGTAGATCTACAAGCTCACAACGCCTCGCGCTGTGAGGCATTGTGAGCTTGTAAAACGTTGAAGACCTATTGGACTACCCTGCTTGTTGAAAAATGATGCTAAAGTTATATCAAGTGATGTCAAGGGGTCCTGACCAAGTGTCCATATGTGATAAGTTAACATGAGAGACAAGGGTTACACCCCGCCACTCCGACATGTCTCCTTTCCGACATGTCTCCATTCCGACACTAACCCTATCTCTAACCCTTACCCTAAACTTAACCTCTATGGAAGTGTCGCCACTCCGACAATAAGAAGTCAATTTCGGAGTGGCGACATGTCGGAGAGCGACACCCAGAGACAAGACCGGAGTGGGATTTCAGGAGGAACATGTGGTCAGTTGGCTAACTGGTTGAGCCACCAGGCAAGAATTTACAATTTAAAATGTTGTAAATTCATGAAGATGCAACTGATCCAACATGCACATTTAAATAGAGAGTTGGCAAACTTCAACCTCTCACCTCATTGGTGGCCTCCTGGAGCTGCGTCCTAAGCTCCTCCCTCTCCTTCTCCAAACCCCTCCGCACCTCCTCGTAGCTTCTCCTCTCCTCCTCCAAACGCATGCACACCTGCCAATCATATCCAACATTAATATCGTCGTTGTCGGGTGGAAATCTCGTATGTCCAAAACCGCTTGTCTTGTATTTATCATTTTTTAAATGATTTAAACTAGTGAAAACAGCCGATCTACAAGCACACAACGCCTCGCACCGCGAGGCGATGTGTGCTTGTAGATCAGCTGTTTTCACTACTTTTGTGCGACGGCCTTGTGTGATGAAGCAGTGCTTTACTTTGCAAAATTGGAGATACAAGGTTTCTGCCCGACAACAACGATATGTTATTTACATAAATTGGATTATCTCAACACATAATTTCAGACATAACATACATACATCAACCCACACACACAAACGAAGCTTCGGCTTCAGCCCACACCTTTTCGGTCAACAGTTAACTTACTGCCTGTGTGTATTCTGTATTGTTATCATTGTCTGTATTTTTTTTAATGAACGAAATAAATAAACTAATTAATTAACACTACTAGAAAAAAGCGAGGCATAGAGGCAGCAACTTTTTCTCATAACATTTCAGAAAGGGGGGCACATTTTGTTGAATTAGCTTTCTGTTCCTCAAATGGTATGACATATTTGATCAAGTTTCATGAAAGACATACAGTATTACAGTATATATTTAATCCAGTGGGAGTGGAGGGGTGGGGCAGCATCTTTCCATTGAGTAAGATACTGTAGCCCGTTGAGCCAGAAGAGAAGAAAAGGCTAGAACATCCTGTTTTGTTTTAGGTAACTGTAATTCATCTGAGACAACACCAATGATGGCAGATAATGGATTTGGTTCGATGTGCCACTGAAGCGTTTCTGAAATGCTTCGGAAAGCCAATGGGCCATACTAAATATGCATAAGTCAATAAGGGGAAAAAAAGAGGTGATGGTGAAGAGATAAGCTGAAGACCCATATCTTTGCCAACTTG
>NC_137812.1:42598308-42690808 GCF_963921795.1 Nannobrachium achirus
ATACAGTTATAAAATATGAATGAGGCTGTGTGGATTCGTGGCGCTAAATAAATTATGTAAATACCACATGGCATGAGGCAAAAGTGCAGTTTACATTTACAGCGATTAATGGATGTAGTGTAAGTAAGTAAAGGTGTGTCGGTGGAGTATATACATACACAGATCAAAGAATAAAAACACCCGCACACCTTGCCCAATAAAGAAAAGAAACTTGAATCACTCTCAACCTTTTAGTCAAGGACCTTCTTCAGGCATCTGAATTGGTACCATTTGTACATTGTGCAGGCGTTTTCATTCTGTGATGAATAAAATGATCTATAAAATAGCAGATAATAAAAAGATAATAAGAAAACACGCTTCTGTGTTATTTGATTAATCAAAATAATAATCGACATAACGATCTCTAAGAAAAGAATCAATAGTTGCAGCCACTGTGTAGTTATAATCAATACAGAAAACATTCTTAATTGGATGAGCACAACTGAAGTGAACCAGTGTGATCTCCCTTTGAGTGGTGGAGAGAAACAGATGGATGATACAGGTAAACAGCTATCAGTTGCACACAGACAGACACAGGGGTGTTGCACCAAATTCTGGGCCCTGGGTACTTTAACTATTGAAAAATAGCAGATATACAAGCTTACAGCGCGGCACCGAGTGCTGCGCTGCAAGCTTGTAGACCTGCTATTTTTGAAAAATCTTGAAAATGTGTGCAAGTCTTTGAATATTTCTAATTCTTCTAAGGTTTTTTGAAAAACCTATGTTTCTATGTCAGTGGTGCTCAAACCTTTTCATGTGAAGGACCTCTAAAATGATATTTATTTGGCCACGGACCCCCATCTCAAAATATTTAGTTCCAGGGACCCCCCAGAAGCAAGATTTGAGTTACAAATGAAAGATTTGCACACATTTTCACGACTTTTCAAAAATAGCTAAAGTATAAAATAATGAAGGCCCCTCCGCCTTGGGCCCTAGTAACTCAGTCCCACTTTTCCCCCCCTTGTGACGCCCCTGCTACCTGCTCTGCTCTGCAGCTCGTCTTCCTGCAGCAGCAGCCTCTCCTTAGCAACGGCTAGCTCCTCCTCCGCACGCTTAGCCCCGCCCTCTGCCTCAGAGACACGCCTCCGACTCAGCTCCAACTCTTCCTCCAGGTCCTGAGGAGAGGGATGAAAAGAAAACAATACGATTGGTGACTGACTGTATAGACAGGCGGATGGAGAGAGAGATGTTGGTATTGGGAAAGATCCAACCGGAACAGAGGGTGTGAAACCGAGACGGAATTTGAGACATACTGTGTACAGGAGGAAGGAAAGAAAGAAACTGAGAGACCAAAAAAAGAAAAGGCAGAAGAGAGACATGCTTTGATTCAGGAATCCAGCTAGCCCAGCTGTGAGTGCCTAATGGTCCGCTGTGAGGACTTAAAATGTGAATGTCAACAGTGGTGTGCCAGCTGTCATAGGGGCTTCTAAATGGCCATGTGTGAAGCTGTAATGGTGGTGGTGCTGCTGCAGCAAATGTATCCTGTCTGCACCACTCATTAGCAGACAGTGGGCAGAGGGAACGGCACTTAGAGAGGCCTGTGGTTGGTTGAGCAAAATCCTCTTTCTTTCTTTCTCTCTCTCTCCCTCTGTCTTTCCCATCAAGATGATCATTAGCCGGGTGCACCAGGGAGAGGCTGCTGAAGCATTTCACCTCCCTGTGCAGTACAGTACACAGTGTTCTAATGTGACTATGAATGATAGATACCTGAATTCTTTCCTGCAGCTTCAGGGTGTTTCTCTTGCTGTCGTTGAGTCTCTCCAGGTGAGTCTCCACCTCGTCCTCGGCCCTCTTCACTCTCTCTCTGAGCGCACTGTGCAGCCCCTTCTTCTCCTCCTCCTCCCTTTCCTCCCACCTCCGTCGCTCTTCCCTCCGTTCCGCCTCCATCCTCTTCCTCATCTCCTCTTTCTCCTCGTTCAACGCGCTCATCTTCTTCTCCCACTCCTCCCTTTCCTCTTTCACCGCCCTCCTCTTCTCCTCCTCAGCTTGGTCCTTCTCCTCCCTCAGAGCCTGCACCTCCTCTGACAGAGCTTTAACTCTTTCCAAATCCTCCCTCTCCCCAGTCTTTCTCTCCTCGTCGGCCCTTCGCTTCTTTTCTTCCCCTCGCTTCCTCTCCTCCTCGGCCGCGGTCCTCAGCTCCTCGCAGCGGGCCTGCAGCTCCTGGACCTTGTCCCCAGCCGTCTCCAGCTCCTTGCCCATCCGCAGGCTCTCGTTCTGGACAGTGTCCAGCTGGGCTTTGGCCTCCTGGAGCTCCACCTGAGCAGCCTGGAGCTGCTCCTCAAAGCTCTTCCTCAGCTCTGCCTCCGCCTCGCGGCCCCTTTCCTCTGTCTGCGCGCGGAAAATGTCAAAGTCTGCCTGCACCTGGAGGCACAGAGGAACATGTTCTCTCTCACATATAAATGGTAAATTGTGCATTTATGTAGTGCCTTCTTATCCCAAGCGCTTTGCAATGTGCATCACATTCTCCAATTCACACAAATTCACACGCCTCTGAAGGAAACCATGCAAGGCACCGACTTGCTTATCGGGAGTAGTTAGGGGTCGAGTAGCCTCGCTTAGCCAGACGATCAAAGATCCACAACTTAGATAGATCTGGTGAAATGCAAATTCATTCATAGAATGGGCTTCATGGACGACGGAGAAAACCAGCGCTAACAAACCTAAGTCCAGTGCTTTGAAAACCAATCCTGATACCTTACCTTCCCATGGAAATGAACACCCTAAAGTCTTTGCATTGGTTATTGCTGTTATTTGTCACATTTCCTAATGGTTTTCCACACAGTTTTAGCCCCTATGTTTAGATGTATCAAAAGGCGAAGTTCTCTATTTGTCTGGCTACACAAGACTAGGGGTTCAGGGCACTTCGCACAGCATGCACAGTGTCATTTAGACACAGATAGATGCAGGCAGAGGCAGACATACCTGGGCTCCAACTCTATACTGCTCATCAAGAGACTCCTGCAGCTGTAAGAGGCGTGTCCTAAGCACTGATCCATCCCCTTCGTGACATGTCTCCATGATGATACGATGCAACTCTTCCTGGTGGGCGTGGTTTATGTGCTGCAGGGCTGCCTCTTGCTCCTCATTCTTAGTATTCAGAGAATAAATTACCTGAGTGAGAGAGGGGGGGACGACAGTAAAACTGGGTTGCTCTAAAACTGGGCGGCAATGGCTCAGGGGTAGAGCGGCTGGGATGGGAACCGCGAGGGGCTCCCCCAGAGTTAGTATCGAAGTGTCCTTGAGCTGAACGCCTAATTGCTCCCGATGTGCAGGTTTTGGTACCTTGCGTGGTTTCCTCCGCCATAGGTGTATGAATGTGAGTGTGAATGTAAGGCACAATCTATGTAAAGCGCTTTGGATAAAAAGCGCACCATTTACCATGGTGTTTAAAGCAATAGATTAGATTTTTTATGTATAAGACAGACAGTAACTTCAGTTGTACAATGTCACCCAGTCTATATCTATAAATGTGCAACATCTACATATTCACTGTTGATAGACTGTACTGTATATATATATATATATATATATATATACACTGTAGTATACTGTATTTATTGATACGACTACACATATATTGATTCACTCAGAGACTCTTTGTGGATCTCTATTTTAATTATTTTATTTTGTATTAATGTTAAACAAAGTATTACAATTAAAAATAATTTGTGCTTAGGTGGTTTGGGCATAGTTCCCGACCGTCTCCCTAGGGAGGTCCTCGCTGCATGTCCCACTGGGAAGAGACCAGGGGGCAGACCGAGGGCCTCGGGATCTCCCAGGAGGAAGTTGCTAATGTTGCTCAGGAGAGGGATTATTGGAGCTCTCTGCTGGAGCTGCTGCCCCCACAACCCGACTCTGGATAAGCGGTTGAAGATGGATGGATGGATGGATGGATTGTGCTGTGAGTGACCTCCATTTATAGACAACAAATTGGGACAAACGCAGGGCCTGACAAAGAACACAAAATGTCCCAGATGCTGCAATCTGGAACTTATTTAAGTGAATAAAACACAACTAACAGCGTTTGGAGGTGATCTGCCCTGCTCTTAAAAGAAAGAAAGAAATTCAAATTCTGTGTTTGGGGAACTCGCTGGTTGCCTGAAGCTCAAAGGGCAATATCTCCCCGGGTTAAAGGAGTAGTTCACCCCCAAAATGAATTGTCACATTCCTAAGACAAAAATGTGATAACAATAAATGTACCCCCATTCGTTCCGGATGGGGACCCGTTTCGAAACGGGTCCCATCCGGAATCAATGGGGGTAAATTTACTCAAATCAAATTTTTGTCTTAGGAATGTGACAAAAAACAAAAAATATCATTGAACTCTACTCTCCATGGCGTGACTAATCAATAGAAGAAAAGTCATTTTGGGGGTGAACTACTCCTTTAAGTGGCCATTTTGTCTTAACTCAGCTCAAAGTTTGGCCCAGCAGTGGGAGACCAGGGTTCGAATCCTTTAATGAATCCCTATAATGCCTTTGCTACAAAAATATACCAGTGGACCACTGTAGGGTGCATCCACTGTAACACAAGATGGTTGACACAACATGGGCCAGGCTTTATGCAGCCAGACAGTAACTCTCCTGCCTGACAGCATGTGTGAGGTCTCTGCACTGCACTGCGTCCGTTCCATGTATAGTGTGTGTACTGTATATGTGACCAACATGTGAAATACAGCCCGTTTCTCCCCACTGTTCCACTACGTACCACGTCTACAGTGTCATCATCTTCCCTTACTGATACTGACGTCTCACTTACCCCCTCGTAGGAGTACAGGGGACACAGGGGCTCGTATGTTACCCAGACGCCCCTCTGTCTGCAGCACACAGCTGGCACAGCACTGCCGGACATTCCCTGTGTGAGTGCGTGTGTGTGCGCGCGTGTGTGTGTGCGCGTGTGAGTGTGTGTGCGCGTGTGAGTGTGTGTGTGTGGGGGGGGTGTCACTGTCTCTCTCCTGATCCCATCACAGCTCAGGCGTCAACAGTGCCCCCCCCCCCCCTTCAGTGTATTCCGAATCCACATAACCCCATCCCTGATAAGGATGATGAATGACTACGCTCCAAATACCAACCGCAGTGTCCCCCCCCCTCTCTCCGGTCAGTCAAACACTTGCATGTCATTCCGGACTATCCAATCACGTCATAGCAGGTGAACTTTGCCCCATGAACCATGACGTATGACTCAGTGGAATGGACGCCAATTTGAGCTTAGCCTTGAAGGCCAGTGTGTGTGCATGTGTGTGTGTGCGTGCGTGTGTGAGTGTGCGTGCGTGCGTGCGTGTGTGTGTGAGTGTGTAAACATGGCTGTTCTGTTCACTGAAGGGGAGGGCCTGCAGAGACGTCAATTGGCTACCGGGGAAAGAATATATTGTACTTCTTAAAATGCTACGGTATTCTTAAAATGCTAAGGTATGGCAACATTACTGGTGTCATGTTGCCATACCTTAGCATTTGCTGAACTGACGCCACTGAGGGCCTGCAACCATAAAAGATTGATTTGATTAACTGCTCCTGCAGCCTGAGGACAGGCTGTGATTTTGTATCTAGTC
The DNA here is from genome assembly GCF_963921795.1 of Nannobrachium achirus. Taxonomy (NCBI): domain Eukaryota; kingdom Metazoa; phylum Chordata; class Actinopteri; order Myctophiformes; family Myctophidae; genus Nannobrachium; species Nannobrachium achirus. The sequence continues at coordinate 42,603,896 of NC_137812.1, forward strand.
TCGCCCAAACCTTACGGCTGAGCTGCAAAATCAGACATTTTAGAAAAGAAAAATATATGAATATATTGTGGAACTATGGAAGGTATGGAAGGTCAGCATTGGGCACAGACATGTTGTATTATTACTTAAGTCAATATAATTTCTCATATGAAGAATAGTGAAAATAGAATAAAGATGTTTGAAACTATTTGTCTAGGCTAATGACCTGCCCAAAATATTAGGCACGCCAGGCTCAAAGTGGTTAAGGTCAGGATTAACCACTTGAACCCTAGCATCCCTATTCTGGGGGAAACATTCATAATAAATAGTAGATCTAAAAGCTCACAATCAGGTGCAAAGCAACGTGTAGAGTGCTTGTAGATCAGCTAGCCTATTTTTTAGAAAAGAGATTTGGTGTATATGGAAGGGAAAAAAAGATCCTGTGTAACTGTAAAACTTAATTTATACGCTGTCTCACTTGAGAATCTGTTATTTATGGCCAGGGCAGACGTACGACAAACTATAAATTAAGCTTTAATCCTATCTCCAGATTCCCAGTATCGATCTTGCAGGTCGATGATGTTATTCATTTTGCTTCACAGGATGGTAACCCTGCCTATTGACAATAACTTCACAGTCAGCAAAGCATAAAATGACTATTCTGTCGACAGTAAGAGAGCCCAAACTGAGCTTTTGTAACAGGAGTAAGATGTTGAGGGGTGACGCTTGGTAGGCAAGACGGATAGAGAGGTGAGATATAAGCTCACACACACTCTCTCTATAGAGTTTATTAGGATCCCCATTAGCTGGTGCTTAACAACAGCTAATCTTCTGAATGTGCAAGTTTGCAGGATTGGTCTGTTTGGAAAAAAATGCCTCAAATCATGAACACAGCTTACAATCTTGGTGAAATTGGGCTCGCACGTTCCCACTAGGCAGAGGAAGAAATGCTACTATAACAGGGCGATTAGTTTTTTTACCTTTAACTCCATGGATCAGTGGAAAACTTTGTATGTGCACTCCCTTGAGTACACACTCTATAGTTATGTGATCAATACAGATCTGTCTGATATTTCATATTCATCCTAATTGGCTAATAATATTGGCTTTCAAAGTTTGCAGGATTGGTCAGTTTTGAACAAAATGCCTCAAATCTTGAACACAGCTTGCGATTTCTGTGAAATTTGGCACACATATTCCCACTAGGTCAGGGGTGTCCAAACACGCACGCACGCACGCACGCACGCACACTCACACACACACACACACACACACACACACACACACACACACACACACACACACACACACACACACACACACATCAGGGAGAGTGTAGTGTGCTGGATTAAGCAGAGAGCATTATCACAGTGCAAGCCAGATACGCAGAGGGAATCACATGAGCACAGAACTGGACCTGACTGTCAAGCATCACACTTCAGCATAATGCTCTCTATCCCTGTGTCTGTGTGTGTGTGTGTGTGTGTGTGTGTGTGTGTGTGTGTGTGTGTGTGTGTGTGCGTGCGTGCGTGCGTGCGTGCGTGCGTGCGTGCGTGCGCGCGTGTGTGGGTCTGTGTGAGCATTCGAGCAGCTGGTCCGTTATGTGCAGTGCTCCTGTCTTCCCTTGGTTCGTCCGTTCCGCCCATGTAAACACAATCCAGCATGCTACTGGTTTATCTTTAGAAGCACCCTTCCACCAGGGCAGAACCCTCTCACAGACAGAGAGGAGGGGTTAGTGGATCGTGTATGTTGAGCACAAATAACAATGGATGGAGAGAGAGAGAATTGACTGTAGGTGTTTGTATGTGTGTGTGGGGGGGTTAGGGGGGGTGAAGAGGTGTATTAAGGATATGCCTGTGCGTGTGTCTGTATATATATATATATATATATACTGTGAGTGTTATTAAGTATATATAAGGTTACCACCAGTGACCCACTTCCAACCCCGCACCCCCCAAACCATTCCACCAGGGACGTGCAGACAATGATAGAGAGGCAGGGGCTGAAATTTCTAAAAGGGCCTCTTGGTGAAAATATTGAAAATAGCCAACCTCCAAGCTTGGAGGTCGGCTATTTTCGATACTTGATACCACACTAAACTAAGCATAATTAAGTCAACACTGGAGATGTGGCGTAACAGCATGAATTTCTACACAGAGACGGCAATTCACCCTTTGTCAAGTCCCACCCCATGTTGCTCTGTTACTCGGTGGACTTTTGTCCATTCACTTCCATTATAAAAACAAGATTTTTCATAGCCTCATTATTGCAATTTAAAATACCAAAAGAAAAACATCAATGTGATATTAATAAAAAAGGAACAAGAAAGTACAGTAGTTACATTGCAAAACAGGGGTTTTCCCCCAAATATACACGTTTTAATTAGTTTAACCAAAACAAAAATCCTCTGAAACAGGCAGAGGGCAGAGAGAGAGAGAGCAATGCATCTTGGCTGACTTGCACTGACCAGGAAATTGAGGAAGTATATAGGCTCGCCCTCAACATAAAATTAATTTTAATTGTAATTCTGCCCATTTAAAATATATGCACCCAATCGAATATCTTAGTTACATTGTGAACTAGTTTGTTGAAGCTTATCTAACATATAATTTTCCGAATGTCTGTCTGTCTGTCTGAGTGTCTGTCTGTCTGTCTGAAACCGCGTTTCTCCTCAGTGGCTGGAGCAATTGATCTGAAATCGCATCACCATCAGCATATGAACACACCTGACATAACTGTGAAGCCCGTTTGTCACTTTCACAAATCGTATGCTGTATAATTGCATTTTTATGGTGTATCTATATCTATTTAGCCTACAGTACCTTTTGTGACCACACATGTTAAGGGAGGGGCGCTGTTGTTCAGGCCATGCACAATCACACACAAACCCACCCACACACACACACACACACACACACACACACACGGGGGGAGGGGGGGGGGGAGTGTGTGTGTGTGTGTGCAGGCGGGCAGGCGGGCGGGCGGGCGGGGGGGGGGGGGGGGGGGGGGGTGGTTCTGGCCCTGTTACAGATGTTGTCCAAAATCATGCAGATCGGTACACAGTATCTCTGTAGCCGTTAAATGGAACGGGTATTTCTTACATTGATGCTCCTACATATTAGCATGCAAGCACCAGTTAAAGTTACTTTCCATCCCTCATATACTGTGTGCACAGTGCACATCCCATAATCCACACACTGCACATCATTTCGGAGCTCATATCTTTGAACGGGTAAGGGCTAGTTCATTATAATTATCGAAATACCATAGCTATGACCGCGCCGCGCCGTACTGCACCGTGGCCGTACAGCGCATCCCATCGCATCGCATCGCACCACCACAATGTGTCCGTTGTTACAACTTGTTAGTTCCTCTTCCCCAGCTGGTATTCAGCCTTCAACCGCCAGCAGCGGGGGTGATCTCCACATCAGTCACAATGCAGAAGTCTATGCAAGGCTGTAATCCACATAGCGCTTTTTAACAAATTTAACAAATATTTACTGGGTATTCACTCCATTGTGTTCCAAAATGTTCTTATTCATCATGACAAAAAAAAAAGAAGAAAAATAAAATAAAATAAAATAAAACAATTTAAAACTGCACTCTTTCCATGGATGTAAAGGAAAGAATGAGGACTTTGTCCCACTGCATAACTCCGCCCGGTAGCAAAAGTGAATGATTTTTCTGGTTACCAGTCAGGGACCAATCAGAAGGCTGACAAAGGGTGAATTCTTTCAACATAAGACGCTGCATTCAAGTTCAGGTGAGTTTGGACATGGCAATTTTCTTGAATGCTGCCTTCAGGTATGACATGGAAAGAGGGCATTTGCATTTCTTTCACCATAGTGAAAACTGCATTTGTGGTCTGGAGAGGGCACTTTTTTACAGACGGGTAAAAGGGCAGAGGCTCAAGCCCCTGTGTGCACGTGCCAGCATTCCACATCCAATCCAAAACACTCACATAAACCATGTGTCACTTCGGCCTGCAGACACAAGCTCAGAGGAAATACTTAAGCACACAGAATATCTGATTTGACGATTCATCAGAGGTGTCAGTGTTATTTAAATGGTCGTCCATGAAGACTTGAATGGATTTTTTGTTTAAAAATTTTGTCGCATTCCTAAGCCAATAATTTGATGACCAGCAGTGGTTCTCTATCTATGGAGACACAAACTGCCTGCTTTGTTCCCAATGGAGACACAAAGAGTCTCCTCAAATTATTGGCAAAATGAATGCGACAACAAAAACATATCCATGAATTCAAGTCTCCATGGAGTGAATATCGAAATCGAAAAACTAATTTTGGGGTGAATATCCCTTTAAACATAATAAGAAAAAGAATAGAAATATCACAATACTCAACTTAAATTTCATGAACTCAACTAAACAGTGATACTTTCCAGTCATATGGAAAAGTTTAACGGCAAAAAACTAAGGAGAGATATTAAGACAGAAGGAGCAAAGGAAAGCAAGGCAGAAAGGGCTGGGCTAGCAAATTTGATGTCATCCTTAACAAGCATAGACACAATTGCTGAGCCCTCATCTGTGATATCTCTGTGTGTGTGTGTGTGTGTGTGTGTGTGTGTGTGTGTGTGTGTGTGTGTGTGTGTGTGTGTGTGTGTGTGTGTGTGTGTGCGTGCGTGCGTGGGTGCGTGCGTGCGTGTGTGTGACTGTGCGTGTTAGTAAAAAGGGAGAAGAACCTCATATGCCACTTTAAGCAGGTTAGCACACAAATTAAAAGCATACTGCATACATGCATGCATGCTTTTTCCACACACACACACACACACACACACACACACACACACACACACACACACACACACACACAGTGCCCACCTACGCATGCACGCACGTGCGTGCGACACACACACACACACACACACACACACACACACACACACACACACACACACACACACACACACACACACACACACACACACACACACACACACACACAGGTGAACACAGGAGAATGAGATGTGCATAGTCATCAGTAATTGTCTGTTCCCTCTTCAACAAGCCATGGGTCATGGCTTGCCTCTGTAAGCATTATTGTTAATCAGGGGCATGCAGGGGAGAATCCCCATAGCCATTAAAGAGCCAGAGAGACCTATACTATATCCATGCACACTGCACATTGATATGTAGGCTACTTGCAAGATAGACAGATGTATGGATGGCTGAATGAATGGCTGGATGGATGGCTAGATGGATGGATGGCTAGATGGATGGATGGCTCATGGCTGAATGGATGGATGGATGGATGGATGGAGGAACACCTATTGGATTTCATGTAGCATTCCAGGAGAGCTCAGAGCTGTAGCCTTCAGTTGCTGAGCCTCAGAAACAAACTGTGCTGTCACACAGTGATTAACTGGTAGTCAGTGAATATAGTGGGCCAGTCACGAAGAGTGCACACCCAAGTTCTCATTTGGGAAGGGGAAAAAAACGGGACAAGCGGGGAAAATGATGCTAGCTTTTTTATTGGCTACCTTTGCCCGTTGAGTGGCTATAATGAACGGAAAGGACAAGTCGTGAGAGGCTGGTTGCCAGTGTGGACACTAATGAACATCACATTAGTCACCCTGTCCCTGTCAGAGAGTGACAGATTGAGAGTGACTCCCCTGGCCAAGTAGCGCATGACAGACAGGACCCGTGGCGCGCCTGCTGCTGTCCCCATGTCCCTGGCTGCTCTTACCTTGGTGAGCTGGGCTATCTTCTTGCACATTTTGCTGTGCATCTGGTAGTCGTACAGCTCCTGCTCGATGTTGGGGAAGTCTGCCGCAGTCCCGCTGACGACGGAGCCCGGCCCGGGGGGCTGCGCAGCCTTGCCGGCGCCTGAAGCCATAACCCCCAAGGGAACTTCCCAGACGGGGACAGTCACAACGATCCCTCTGCTCAGCTGCGGGGGGAAAAAAAATAAAAAAATAAATCCCCACAAAACGCTTCAACTTTCACTCGTGCATCTCAGTCCTCTGCCGATGAAGACAGACCCCCTCCTGTGAAAAGCAACGCGAGATAATCGGTGGGAAACATTGATAGTAAATCGGCGGGGCTCTCCTCTCCTCGTGCGTTCCGTTCGCCCCCCCGCTGCTGTCCGCCCGGTGCTAGCGGAGGTCACAGACTGGAATTCCATCGGGGACGCGCTCGCGCCGAGCGACCCTTCTGATCCGCTGTCAACCGATTTTCTTTTCTTTTTTTTTATTCTAAGAGGGAGCGCTGGAGGATGAAGGCATGTGTTTCCAACCACCTGTCTCGCGGTACGAGGGGCGGAGAGGGCGTGCGTATATGGAACGTTACCGGAGACAGCTCTAGCCGAGCGCACTGCTGCAGTGCTGCCCCGCCCCTCCCGGTGCTGCTGTATCAATGGTCGTATCTCCGCCAGGGTCTCGTTCTATTTAACTCAGTCTGCCACATACCCTCACTGAGAGCGCTTTCTGATAAACTGTCACATCATATGGAACAGAAACATGGCGATAATCGATGTGATCTGATAAGAGAGCCAACAGATACACGGGCAACAACAGACCAATTCCCCAGCTGTGTTTTCAGGGACATTCCTTTCTGAAATTCTGAATAAGCCCATATCATGAATAGCATATCAGCAGTCAGTCATCATCAGCAGCTATGGTGGCAGATGATGATTGTAGGCTGCAGCCAGAATAATGTAGCTACAGCTAGTAGGTTGGCTGCATGCACCTGACCTGTCCTTTATTTGATAGTTGCGCGTTTTGCGCCTATCTATCGAGACCATAAGAATGCACACCATAATAAAACAAACGCCTCCTCTCGATCGCCCATGCCACTGTGACACACACACGCACACGCTCACGCGCGCGCGCACGCACGCACGCACGCACACACACACACACACACACACACACACACACACACACACAAGCGCGCGCACAGTCTCACACGTGCACACCACAATGTGTCCTTGTGGTGGCCTATATTACTGACAGAATCACTTCTCGCACACAGGTTAACCTCTGTACTATACAGGCGTTGATGTTCCATGCATATGCATGCATGGTGAACTGTAAAGTGTGCACTGCCCATACCATAGGCTACAATCAGTCAGCGCTGATCTAAAACAAGCATCCATGCGCTACTGAATAGTTTAGGTTGTTTATTCCTCCTATATCGCCTTCCCACGGGTGCGTCGCTCGCTGCCAATTCTGACACTTCCACAGCTGCCAGCATGGGGCCGCTGCCAAGCCAACACGCCCCGACAGCTGAGGTCTTGTGGGATGACAACAACAACACAAGGTTACACACACAAATACAAATGTAATTTAATCAAAGGCGGGCACGCATGTATGTTGTAGTATCATATGACAGCAGTTAGTTGGATGTAGCCTAGTGTGTGTGTGTGTGTGTGTGTGTGTGTGTGTGTGTGTGTGTGTGTGTGTGTGTGTGTGTGTGTGTGTGTGTGTTGAGGAGAATGTATTTTAATTGCGGCACTGACAGTGTAGTAACAGTGCAGTAACAGTGCAAATAACTTTACAAGTATTGTAACCTATGCAATTTTGAGGTATTTGTACTTTACTTGAGTATTTTACTCCAATACAATTAAACTGAAACTTTAGTTAGAAGTTACTTTGCAGATATACATGATAATAGTCTATTATAAAACATAGGCCTACATGAATCCACTTAAATGTAGTTCTAAAAGCGGCCATTTCTTGGGTAAACACAGCCTTACACAGGTGTTCTGATTAGACTAGGCTATAACATTAGTTCTATGCAATCAAACAATTGAAACACCTGTGTTTTTACCCAAGAAATGGCCGCTAAGGACTACAGTGACGTAGCCGCTGGCACACACTATAGCCCTATTTTCAAACATTTTGTAGGGCTACTTTTACTTTTAGCCTATCTTTTGAAACCAATAGCCTTATTTTACAGTACATTTTGAATTTCCGGACATTTACTTGTAACAGAGTATTTCTATACTGTATTGATAGTTTTACTTCAGTAAAAAATCACACCCGTGTGAAGTGGAGCTGTGTGTGTGTGTGTGTGTGTGTGTGTGTGTGTGTGTGTGTGTGGATCATGTGTACCGATTTTTGTGACATTTGAAGAAAATATGTAGGAAAAGGAGCAAAAAGTGTGTTTTGGAGAAAATTCAAGATGGCGGAAAATCTATCATGGCGCAAATGGGCGTGGCCTATATGGGGAGATGCGTCATGACCCAAGGAATCCAGGGAAAAAATATTTTTAATTTTCCGACCTACGGTTCAAGAGTTACAGGCCAAAACGTAAAGTGGGGTGTTATGGCGCCACCATGCGGCCAAATGACACAATTATTTTTTATTTAATCCTTGAAATCATTATGAACCTCCTCTCCAAGTCTTGAAACTCTAGCCCCTATGGTTTGCGAGAGACAAATAATTGAATGTGAGTTTTTGCGATTCCCATTATAAGTCAATGGGGAAAATTAATTCACTAATAAATTAATATCAATTAAACTATTGAACCTTTCTCTTAGCAAGTTACTAGCCCACGATTCCCGAGTAAGCCGGTCGATTTGACATATGGCGCGAGTGTGTGGTGGCAAAACTGTGGGACTAGTAGCGTGCCGAAGTTTAGGAAGTTCAGGCTACATACACACAGACACACACACAGACACACAGACAGACACACAGACCCACACAGCCACGTATAGGGAGCCTGTGCTTCACACAGCTCCAAAAATGTGAGTACTTTTTCCACCATTGCTTTTTTAGATGATTTAGGTGATCTTCATCTTCTCATAGCAGCACCCAAAGGGATTCAAGACTACTAGGTTGAGAGAGCGCTCAGCAGTGGCGTCAGTTCAGCGAAAGCTAAGGTATGGCAACATGACTGGTGTCTTGCACGCGCGCCTTAGCCTTAGCAACAGACATGATGAATTATTAATTAATTTTAAGAAGTACGTTTAATTTGTTTCTGCCATACCCAATTGACGCCTCTGGCGCTCAGGTCAGCTGCTGCGTTCGTGTGTGCGTAACTATGGTGCGTAAGCACGTTCAAACCATACCAGCCGTACGTAGCTTACGTAGCTCACACTCAGGTCTCGCGAGTTGACTTGAATTTGAAAACAGGCGGCAGGGCTGCAGCAAGAGGGAAGTACTGCGAACGTCGACTACAAAAGTAAAGGATATATACGATTTCGGAAAAGGTAATGTTTATTTTTTTGTGTGTGGGTTAAAAACCCAAGTATTTTGACGTACACAGAGTCAGACGTGAGCCAGCGCTAGCTTTTATTTTAATGTGATAGTTGATACAGTGTCAGTCAGTAATGAGAGGCAGGGCCTACGTTGTTTTCCTCCTAGGTGTTGTGCAATAGGGAGTTGAGCTGGAGCCTCTCAGCCTGTAAATGAGCCACACGGGAGACGTGGCCGCCTGCAAGCTATCGTTAGCTTCAGAACACAGTGTTCCCTTAAAAGGCTGTACTGTTGTTTAACATTGTATATATTTGTTTTGTCCAGTAAAGAAAAGATGACCGCGGACGGTGAAATGGAGATACAAGAAGCCTTTCAGCGCTCTCAGAAGGGCCACAATAACAAGGCTAAACTGGTAGCATGTCTGAAGAATCGCTACAACAAGGTGTGTAAATTATGTATGCATGTGTACAGTGTGTGTATCAGTACACTGTCTGTCGGTACTATTAGGTAGGATGGAGTGATTGTACATAGCCCTGCGGCGTTATTCTATTAATAAAACAACACTTTCTAAGCTGTTTCTAATAGTTGTTTGACACTAGCTTTTAATGCACTGTATGTATGAATGGATATTAGTCTCTCTTTATATTTATTTTATCTGTTTAATATTGTTTTGTTTATTTGGTGTCATATTTTTGTCATAAATATTTGCTATCTATGTTAAAAGCCTCCCATGATAGGGAGTTGTGTAGATCAGTGGTTCTCAACCTGTGGGTCGGGGTCCCCAAATTATTTTGTGGGGTCCCCAGATGATTAACCCTCACTCAACAGTAAACAAACCAACATACAGTATAAGTGTATGGAGGGTATATGCACATTTCTAAAGTGACAACTTCAGGACTTTTTAATACCGCTAAAATGACAAATGAAACATTGGCCAAATTGTCAAATATTAGAGGCGGAAATTCTGAAAATAGCAGATCTTTGTGAGCATGTAGATCAGCTATTTTCACAATAGAACCGTCGTGTTCTACAAAATGTAATTCTTCAACTGTTAGTGCGCGTCAGGGTGGAGGGTCCTCAGTTAAAATATGATTATTTTGGGGGTCACGGCCTGAAAAGGTTGAGAACCACTGGTGTAGATTAACATCTCACACTCATTGCAAATGTAGTACAGTGTGAGTGCTGTGCAAGTGATCTTTTTTAAATTATGCTCTTTGTCTCCAGCTAGAGGACAAGACATTGTTCCACGAGGAGTTTGTCCACTGTCTGAAGTATGCCATGATTGTGTACAAGCGAGAGCCTGCTGTGGAACATGTCATTGAATTTGCGGCCAAGTTTGCCACAAGCTTTCAATCACCACCCACAAGTGAAGAAGAGTCGATGGAAGAGGAAGACATGGAAGATGATCATCCTTTTCTGAGCTTCATCTTCAACTTCCTGTTAGAGGTATAAAGTCAACATCAACATAGTCTCTCACGTAGCCAGACAACTATTCCACAATCTCTGAATGCTATATAGAGTCTGGAACGGCAGCTCCCGAACGGCGAGTATCGGAAGTAGCCACTGCTGCACTGAACTGTAGTCTCATTGGAAACGTAACAGAAACACAATAGCTCAGACAAAGTCATTTGAGCTGCCTATTATTGTTATGAGTGTATAATTTAAGAAAACGTTTTAAAACATCATGGAGGTAACACCAATAACACCAGAGAAAGATGAAATAAAGCCCCCAGAAATGTTGAAAGGAGACATAACGCTTCCAATAGGACATGTTATTGTTACTGCACCAAGGGAGCGGTTGCGTCATATCCGCTTTATCTCGCACTCATCGTTTCTTCCCCTGTTTGCCAGACTGTATGCCGGGAGCATTTGACAAAATCGCGGAGGCAACAGTCTGGCCACGCGAGACTAACATCAACAGGGACTGCCCATAAGTCCGAAGGTTCATTAGTCCGAATTTAGTTATGGTTACTGAAATTAGGGTTAGGGTTAGGCATAGCATTCTTAACAAATTCTGACTAATGAACCTTCGGAGCAATGCCATGGCACCACATCAACGTCCGTCCTTCCATCCGCCTTCCTGACCATTTCTCCCTCACTGTGATGATCGTTTTCCAATGTTATTTTCACACCCCCTCTCTCCCCAGTCCCATAAGGCTAACAGCCATGCGGTGCGTTTCCGAGTGTGCCAGCTGATCAACAAGCTGTTGGGCAGCATGGCAGAGAATGCCCAGATTGACGATGACCTGTTCGACCGCATTCACCAGGCCATGTTGGTTCGTGTCACAGACAAGTTCCCCAATGTCAGGATCCAGGCTGCCTTGGCCATGACCCGCCTCCAGCAGCCAAGGGAGGAGGACTGTCCCACCACCAATGGTATGCAGTGTTTACAGAAATATTAAGGGATTCACAATTGTTTTTATAGATTTATGTATAATCATTTGACATGGTATAAATGTTCACCCATTGTTAACAGCACAAAATTAACCACATTGTCTTTACTGTACTTGCCTGTATGGCACAAACACACAGAAGTCACTAGGTGTGTCCAAGTGTTTATGCTTAAAATTTAGTTGACCGATTAGAGTTATTTCTGTATTTATCAATTTGTGTATATGTTCTGTTTCTCACACACTGCACTTTCATTTCATTTCCCAGCCTATCTGTTGATACTGGACAATGATTCTAATGCAGAGGTGCGACGTGCCGTTCTTTCTTGCATTGCCATGTCTCCCCGTTCACTCCCCAAAGTTCTCAAACGCACCCGGGACATCAAGGAGAATGTCCGCAAGCTAGCCTACCAGGTAACCACACATAACACTAGCTAGACTACTAGGCAACCACACAGGTAACATGTACGCAAGCTAGTACAAGCTAGCCAACCAGATAACCACATAATGCTAGCTAGACCTACTATGAAACCACACTACCAGGTGAGCACACATAATACTAGCCAGTAGCTAGCCCACCAGGTGAGCAGTCTGAGCACACATAATACTAACTGGCCTACCAGTTAAGCACACAATACTAGCTAGCCTACCAGGTAACCACAGTACAGTTTTATCAAAAGTTATAGTTAACATATTGTAATGTTGTGCTTGCTATACTAAATATATTATGCAATGTATCTATACAATAAATGCAGGGGTCTTCAACAGGGGGTCTGGGACCCCTAGGGGGTCCTCAGAGCTACTACAGGGGGGCCACCAAAACTTTGTGATAGAATCATTCTTTTAAATTAACAACTTGAACCCTCACATCCCTATGTAGGTTTGGTGTAGAGGGGAAAAAGAGCAGACCAAGTACATAGTGAAAGGTCAAGTATACTTGTACTGATGACAGTGCTGTCAAACAAGGCTGAATCTATCTCTAAAATCGATGAAACTCTCCATCACACATTTATCAGCGTTTCCGGCAGCACTTTACAAGCCAGGCGCTGCGCCTGGTCTGAAATCTTTAGCGCCCGGCCAAGACGCATAGCGAAAAGCCCTAAACGTCACCAGTGCATGCTTGTTTTCATCACATACACACGTCCCAGCAGCCCACCGTCAGAAATGTTCACCGGGGCTTTAACGGTAGATTTCTTTTAAAACCACTATAGTACATTTTGCGATTTGGGACTAATACAGTAGATGGACTTCACATTTCGCCTACACGACGCTGCGCTGCGGCGCCGCCCGCGAGCATGTTTCTCCTCACGGGGAGGTGAGGAGAGGAGGAGGAGAGAGTGGCTGGCACAATGCAGCCTGCCGCCCTGCCCTGAGCGGCTCTTTACCTCCGCGGTGGAAATCCTGGCTGTTACCCGCGACTCACGTAGAAAAACTTGCAAAAGTATTTAACTCCAGCACGGGAGGGATGTGTTACGTGTTGTGAACTTGTGTAGGCTACTGCATGAGAATCACGCACCACTCCGTGAGTTAGTTTCACAGGACTTTGTGCGGGTGCTCAATATTATAAAGCCTTCCGTGTGAAAAGCTTTACTATTTATGTTGGTTTAATGTGTAAGATTAAACATAGCAGCGCCAATACCACGTTACCTAACCCTACGACGATAGTATAGCGTCCGATCACTGGTCATCACTCATCATCAGCACACAGTAGCACTAGCAAAATAGGTAGCTACAGTATGTTATTGTTCGTCATGTCAGACCAACGTAAACCTGTTACCCCGGTCAATACATAGGCTTCAAAATAAGAGCCTATCGGTGGACTTCAAAACAAAATAAGAACGATTGGTACTTAAAAACAAGCTCGCCAACGTTTGGTTTAGCTGTGTGATGCTGTGAGCTTGTAGATCAGCTATTTTCAAATAACAGATGTACAGGGTCAAAGTAGCTAAACTGGTTTTGCTACACAATGTTGAATAAATGTGAATAATGATAGCATAATGTAGTTGCATTTTCCTTTTTCACACCAACTCATTAATATTTTGAGGGCAAAAATTATAACTGATTTAATCAAAAATCGAAATATGTTTTGATTTGTTTGTTATAAGCAACTTCTCTCTCTTATTTAACTTCACTTAATATTTTGAGGGCAAACATAAGAATTAATATAATAAAAATGTATCAAGAAATGCATTTTAATTAAGCAAATTAATTAATTAATTAAGCAAAATTTTCCGGCTTGCGCGCGAGCCTATGCTTCCCCCCTGGTCAAGACTTTTTCCTGCAGGAAACCCTGCATTTATACAATATGTATTCATCTCTCTCAGCTAAGGAGTCCTTGGCCTGAAAATGTTGAAGACCCCTGATAAATGTAATGTATATTCTGATTTGAAATGTGCATGTGGTGTTTGCCTGCTGTTTCAGGTTTTGGCTGACAAAGTTCACATAAAAGCTCTGAGCATTGCACAGAGAGTCAGTCTACTGCAACAGGGCCTTCACGACTCCTCAGGTTGGTACTGTGTGTGTGTGTGTCTGTGTGTGTGACAACCAAAAGCTTATCTTTTTTTTTACCATCTATTTGACTGATTGTTTGTCCTCCAGAGGCTGTGAGGGAGGTGGTTCGTTCCCGTCTCCTGCCGGCCTGGTTGAAGCTGATGGGCGGGGATCCGGTGGAAGTCCTCCACAAGCTTGATGTAGAGAACTGTGCCCAGACAGCCCTGGACACACTCGGAGCCTTCTTCAGTAACACTCCCCTTGACGAACTGCTGCAAAACAGAGTACTGCTGGACAACAGGTAGACTCACACAGAGACGAGCGTGTGAAAATACCTCCCCTCCGGTCTTATTTTCTTTCTTTCGGTTTCATTCTAACTTTTTGTGATTGTGTGTGTGCACGCTTGCGTGTGTTTTCAACAGGAAACTGATCCCAGAAGAATCCCTGAGCTGTGAGACAGTGCTGTATTGGAGGGCTTTGTGTGAGTTCATCAAGAGTAAAGGAGACGAGGGTGAAGAGATGCTGGAGAAAGTTCTGCCAGATGCTGCCACCTACGCCTCCTACCTTTATGGGTGAGATAACGGGCAGAGACATAATTAGTGTGCATACATTTTCTTTTAACTAATTTTATGATAAATTCATGTTGCCCTGACAACGAATCAATTAGGAACATCAATCCTGTTCTAGCATTCATATTTTCAACTAGTAAATGTACATTTTGAAGGTCATAATGTTATGATTATTGTAATTCACTACAGAAGACCTAACATAGTTGTCCAAATGAAATGTGTTGTTGTGACCCTAGGTATCTGAAGGCAGGACCGGTGTTGTCTGAACAGTTCTTCCTGTATGTAACTGAGTGGCTAGCTTAAGGCTTACAATATACAACTTTGTTAAAGTGATGCAGCTAACACAGCTTAATATTTTAAGTAAATTAACTTGCTAAATTATGACTTTGATAGAGCACTTAATATGACAATATACCTGACTGTCTGAAAGAGGCTTTTTCTTGTGGAACCTTGCAAATCAATATTAGAGACTTTTGTTGTTTTTGTTTTATGTAGTGCTTAAATTGCCCCTCCAATCTGTCTTGTTTTTATTCTTTACTAAAGTTGACTTTATAGTTTATATGTTCACCTCCTGTACAGTGCACACGCATATCTAACTTAAGCCATTTAAGCTTTGTGACTTTCTGAAATGTGTTTAATTTGCTTGAGCAATCTGTGTGGTTACTAGTTTTGTTCTCAGCTGCATATAACTACATAGATGTGAAGGAAGTTCTGAGCACAGTGTTTTACAACAGTGGGGGCGTCTAAAATGCTAGTTGAGTCACTCACTGTATCACAGGTAAATGAAGGCAATGCTGTGGCTGTGCAGGTAGTTAATTTGCCCTTTGTTCTGGGCACTATTGGAGCACTGAAGTCTGACATCATTGCCGCTAGAGGGCGCTATCCCCCTGGGTCACAGTGTTATGTTGGGAATCATGTAAGGACTGCCTTCCAGAAATAAACAAATCAGCGGGGCAATTTTATTCATATTGATATGAAGCATCAACTGTGAAAAAGTATACTTACAAAGAGTGAGAAAATATATATTTATTCTCCAAACACAGACGTGATCTAATGTAACTCAATATCATAAACAGCCACATACCTGACAAAATCACTGAGGTGGTTTGTTTAGTTTTGGAACACAATTCTTATAAGACTCAATCTAAGATTTCTCGGGATTTTCAAGAGGAAAAGATTATGCTGTGTGCCTGTGACCCAGGGGTAGTGGGAGTGACGTCAGGACTTCGGTACTCTATTACCTTTTCTAGTCCTGTGACCATGACTCTGGCTGTTGTAGGTATCTGAAGGCAGTGCCACTGCTCTCGGAGGAACAGAGGGCAGACTTTAACCAGCTGGAGTTGGTCATGACCAAGGAGTTCATTTCACAACAGCTCATCCACCTCACCGGCTGTCTGGACACCAATGAGGAAGGCGGCAGGTAAGAGAGACAGACTTACACTACAGTGTCTTTTATACTCTACTTTATATTTTGAGTTTACCTGCAAATAAATGGAAAATGTTTATATTGTTGCTTCAGTGTAATGCACAGCCACCAACCTAACAGAGACAAACATGGACTATATAGTAGCTGGCTATAAAAAGGTTTTTAGCTGAGACTAAAAAATGTAGACAAAATATAATTATGGGGTTGAAATTTGTTTGGGAGACGGGAAGGGTGGTTGGCAAATGTTTTGCAGACGGTTGTGCTGACTGGGATTCCCCTTGCGTGTTTGTAGGAAGCGTGTGTTGGCTGTGCTGCAGGAGATGTTGGCCCTGCCTCAGACCCCTCCTTCTCTGGTGTCCCTTCTCACTGAGAAACTGCTCAACCTCATCCCTGATGACCACAGACGCATACAGATTGTGAGTTTCACTGGGCTCACTCACTCAGAAGATTATACACCCACTATGTATGTCACTGTATAAAGCCATGTAGCACATCCATTCAGTCCAGACTGATCTGCTTTTCCCACTCTTGTAAGTGGAGGTGTCGACACCAATTAAGTGTGTGCGACTCATTATCAAAAATAATCAAGAATCAAGATCTAGTTATTTTTGTTGGCATGTTTGCTAATGGACCGCCATATAAAAATACCTGCCCAATCCACCAAACAAAATATAATAGTTGTATGTGTGTTTACTGATGGCTATGTCATTGGCATTCTGATGTGTGAACTGTGTGTTTCTCAGGTGGCTGAAATCATCTCGGATGTGAGGGAACCCATCATGGAAGCGAGTCAGCCTGTGAACGAGGATGAGAGCCGCAGGCAGCAGGTCAAGGTAAGGAACCCTCTCAGCTTGGTGTAGACTTCAATCTCCTTTCAATCTCACACCTCTGTGTTACCGGTCTTCTAGGAAGAAAAAATTAATCTTTTATATTGGATGTTATGTTTTTGTAACATTTCTTACCACAAAGAAATGCGTGTTTCTTGGTATTTGTCTCTGCCCAGCACCTGGCTTTTTAACTTTGGATGTTTTGCTATATTTTCTACTATGAACATTGATAATTGTCATAGAATATTTGTTGTGTGTGTTGATTCTTTCAAGCAGGCGATATGTCTCTTTTTAACACAATGGAAAATAAAGGATTAAAAGCTCTAACAAATGAGAATGGGAAGCCACCAGTAAATGCAAAAACGCTTCTTTGAAGTTTATCTCAAGACAATGCCAAGCCTTAGCCTGGGTGTATCTCAACCCAGGTCTAGAGCTATGTAAAGCCCTTAAGATTATCAAGGACCCCAACCAAGGACGTTAAGCAGCTACCATCTGGCAAGTCATACAGCCTCAAAGCCCAGACCAGCAGGCACTGGGACAATGATTTAATTTTCCACCAGAAACAATAGAGGCTTGTTGGCTGCATACTACACACATACCTTTATCATGGCAGGACCTACAGTACACACACCTTACAAAGTTACACACGCTATTTAGGCCTGACCAAAGTTTTCTGAAAAACAGTATTATTCAAAAATTAGCCTACAAAAACAAATATGTTGCTACATACTGTACATGTACTGTAATACACTAAATAGTGTTCCCGCCCTGAATGGGTTAAACACATCCCACACACACAGGCTTGCAACACTTTTATATTACAATTCTTGTACACAAACACAAAGATGTACACAAGCTGTATAATATATTGTGATCTACGACCAATGTGAACTATGGTTATTGTATATACAGTATTAGTTATTTTGTTATCTACTTAGTTTATTGCTATTCTTTTTTTTATTTTTTGCTACAATGTCAAGGAGAAGCCAAAACCTAATAAATGTAATCTTGTGTAACACTGTATATGGGATGTAATACAATCTTGAAATCTGTGCTCATCCGTTAATGGCCTTCTCTCACCCAATCTCAATTACTCCTTCTGGTATGGAGTGAAAAGTGTGCACTAGGCAGGTTCTGTAGAAATCCATCTTAACCCAGGAGCTTAATGATAATGCACCCCCCCCCCCCCCCCCACACACACACACACACACACCACCATTTTTCTTCCACTTTCCTTCTCCTTTCCGGCTAATGGCGGTAAAAGCAAGCCCTCTAGGAGACCTGCCAGACTGTAGAGAAGTGTAAATATGCCCAGGGGTTCAGCCAGTGTTAGATACTCCCTTTGCTCTGTTCTTTCCATCCTTGTAGCTATGAGGCTGCCCATTCTGGGAGCCACACCTCTCTTAGAGGTTGTATCTTAACCCGAAGACTAATAATGTGTTTTCCACCCTTTCCTCTGTGCCTCCCACTCGATCCTTACATTTCTCCATACTCCTTTCACCCTTCACCATCTTCATGTTCCCCAGTTAGCGGAGGTCAAAGTGCGTGTCTTGGAGACCAAGGAGGCCCTGGAGGAGTGTATTGCGGCCCAGGACTTCAGCCGTGCGGCTGAGCTAAAGAACTCCATCACTGAGCTGGAGAACCACAGGAACCAGATCATCCAGGAGATTGCGGAGAGCAGCCAACCGGCTGAAAAGGAGAACCGCACCGAGAAGGTACAGACGAGTCGTGACGATAACATGCAAAACCACTGCCTCTATTCCATGCTGGTGTCTATTCTCCTTCCATAACTTAAGTTAAATAATTTTAAGTCTTAAGTAGGGCTGTTTCTGAGCCTTTATTTGACAGACACAGTTTTGGATAGACAGGAAACATAGAGGAAGAGCAGGGGAGTGAAATGGCGGCGGGGAACCGAACCGGGGACCCGCTGTCAGGCATCAGAGCCCACGTGGTGGTATGCAATCCAACCATCAGAACCCACGTGGTGGTATGCAATCCAACTATCAGATCCCACGTGGTGGTATGCAATCCAACCATCAGATCCCACGTGGTGGTATGCAATCCAACCATCAGAGCCCACATGGTG
Organism: Nannobrachium achirus; assembly: GCF_963921795.1. Lineage (NCBI taxonomy): Eukaryota > Metazoa > Chordata > Actinopteri > Myctophiformes > Myctophidae > Nannobrachium > Nannobrachium achirus. The sequence goes on from NC_137812.1 coordinate 42,622,822, forward strand.
GTATGCAATCCAACCATCAGAGCCCACGAGGTGGTATGCAATCCAACCATCAGATCCCACGAGGTGGTATGCAATCCAACCATCAGATCCCACGTGGTGGTATGCAATCCAACCATCAGAGCCCACGTGGTGGTATGCAATCCAACCATCAGAGCCCATGTGGTGGTATGCAATCCAACCATCAGATCCCACATGGTGGTATGCAATCCAACCATCAGATCCCACGAGGTGGTATGCAATCCAACCATCAGATCCCACGAGGTGGTATGCAATCCAACCATCAGATCCCACGTGGTGGTATGCAATCCAACCATCAGAGCCCACGTGGTGGTATGCAATCCAACCATCAGAGCCCACGTGGTGGTATGCAATCCAACCATCAGATCCCACATGGTGGTATGCAATCCAACCATCAGAGCCCACGTGGTGGTATGCAATCCAACCATCAGAGCCCACGTGGTGGTATGCAATCCAACCGTTCAGCTATTGCCATTGGGTCGCCACGTGACTCTTCCTTTTGTATGAATTATAAATGGTCCAGGCAGGTGTGTATTTGTTTTATTATGTGGCTTTTGTCTGTTTCAGAATGATCCGGAGACTATTCTGAGGTGTCTGACAATGTTGTGTGAGCTGTTGAAACAGATGAAAATCAAAACGAGTATGGGGCCCACCACGAGTGAACTAATGTCATCGCTGGTAAAATACAACAATTGTATAATTTTAAAGAATTTAGAACATTCCCAAATTTTGTTGAACATGTTTTGCTGAAGTAAAATATTCAAATACAATAATATCCGAACGTCTCCTGTCAGATCTTGCCCAGTATAGCCAATGCCCACCCAGCTGTCCGTAACATGGCGGTGTTGTGTTTGGGAACCTGCGCTCTGCACAGCAAAGAGTTGGCCAACACACACATGGTTCTGCTGCTGCAGGTAATATAAATCTATGCTGTTTGTCCACACATACCAAGTATGTTGCAAAGTATATTAGACAGATGCTAGATTTGATGTATACCTGCTATCCTTATTACTTTGTAGCACTAACCCTAACGGTTTTCCCTGCTTCCCTGTGTTTCGCTTACTCTAATCTTGCACTCTGTTAGCTGAATGAAACAATCACAAATATTGACCATCACACACATAATTAATACTGCTGTGTGTGTGTGTGTGTGTGTGTGTGTGTGTGTGTGTGTGTGTGTGTGTGTGTGTGTGTGTGTGTGTGTGTGTGTGTGTGTGTGTGTGTGTGTGTGTGTGTGTGTGTGTGTGTGTGTGTGTGTGTGTGTGTGTGTGTGTGTAGATTGCCCAATTGGACGAGATTAAGATCCGCATCAGTGCGCTGCGGGCCATCATTGACCTGCTGCTCCTCTTTGGGTTCCAACTCCTCTCTGACCAACCGGCGGCCTCTCAGACAGGACTGCTCCCCCACTCACCCCCCCACTCACCAGACCGACAAGAAGACGCTGAGGCACCACCGGCTGAGGAGAAGGGTCACGAGGACACGGCACAGAGCATACTTCTGATGTTATCAGAGTTCCTGGACAGTGAGGTTAGTTTGCCTTTATTTATTTTTTTTTCGTATAGGTAACTTGTATAAAGTTCTTCTTTACCTTATCAAAGGACTGGGGCAGTGAGGTGGAAGTTGTCCTGAGTATAAGAAGACTTTCAGTTAATGCTGTGTGTGTCTTTTTCATACCCAGGTGTCTGACCTGCGTACAGAGACTGCAGAGGGCCTGGCCAAGCTCATGTACACTGGCCGCATCTCCAGTGCCAAGATGTTGTCTCGTCTTATCTTGCTGTGGTACAACCCCGTCACAGAGGATGACACTCGCCTACGGCACTGTCTTGGTGTCTTCTTCCAGCTCTATGCCCGCGAGAACAGGTTTGTGTTGATTTCTCTTGCGACTGCATGATAATTAATTTATAGTATTTGGCCGGGACTGATATTAGGGAGTGTGGGTCACGTTCTTTGCATTGATCCCTCAAATGTGGAATCAATGTGTAATAGAGGCAGGATATTATACAGTTTAACAATAAACGTTATTGAAGCCTATATAGCTTGCTGCATATCAGAAATGGAAATTCAAAAATCTAATGTAAAGATATTTAAAAAAAGAAATCACACCTAGTGTGCAGTGAGCGGTGCTATTGATGAGCTAATTTCATTAAGCGTCACGCAAATCTTGGCCAATGTGACCCTGTTCGTACAACAAACTTTGGCCAGACATGCTTCAGAGCCCGGAAAACAAACTTTGAGCACTTTGTGCCAAGATGTAGGCCACGCTTCAGAGACAAAGACAGATGTTGGAGCTTAGCTCCTTCCAGGAGCACCGATCAAAAATATTTCTATGAGATTGTGATATGTGAAATAGTTGTCTGGCTAAAAATAAGTTGAGCTCTAATAAGTTGTGTCTATCTCAGGGCCCACCAGGAGGTTGTAGAGGAGTGTTTGCTGCCTACCGTGCGGACTCTGATGAACGCTCCAGCCACATCTCCACTAGCTGAAGTTGACATAAACAATGTTGTCGAGCTGTTAGTCAACCTGACTCGCTCCAGTGCACTTATTAAACCCTCAACTAATACAGAGGTAAGGTAACTTAGCCTTATGTGACCTCCTAAAAAGGCCAGATATCAGATAACCATTGGAATTTCTTTAGCATTTGTCACCACATGATTACTGTATGTTCTTTGGAGAGATAATTTACACGCTTAAAATCACATTTAGTGTATTTTATTCTTATGAAAATGTATGGTGGGGATTGTCTAATTTAGACTATTGCTTTGCCTTCTTCTGTCACAACTTAACATTTGGTAGCTGAAATAAATATGGCTATAATGTAGGATAACTAGGCCTACAGAGTATGAATAGTCTTGGTTAAAAAGGATTATGCATACTAGGTGTATTGATTAATAATAACTACAGTACGTAGGCCCACATGTAATTAATAAACCCCCCTGCCTGCAGGAGGTGTGTGTCCATGACTACCTGGCATCACGCCTTTGTGGTGAGATTCTGACGGACCCTACAGCTCCTGAGGTGCGTCTCTATGCCAACACTCTAAACCACTTGGAGCTCAGCAGAGATGAGACCACCAGAAAAGACCTGCTTTCGCTGCTACAGCAAATCACACAGGTATGAAAATACTTAGCCAAACTCAGTTTATTTTGTCTAATCTGTTCTGTTTAATAAACGTTCAAATCTTATCTTGTATTGTGCCTTTGATTGTCACATTGAAGGAATGTCTATTTGTGAGCCCTCTTTTTGTGTACTTACTAACCTTTCCATCTGTCCTTATGTCTCTTCAACTGTCTGGACTTCAGGTGGTGAAGGATCGGGTTTGTCTCCGTGCCGTTGAGAAGGTGGTTGATCAGCTGGTAGACTCTAAAGAACAGGCTGAGTTCCTCAATGCCACCGCGCTACAGCCATTAGATGTTAATGCTGACGGTACACAAACATCCTCTCATATATAATATGCATTAGCTTAAAAACCCATTTAGAACGGGTACACATTGTGTATCATTATTTTATGCTTTAAATAATTCACTGACTGTGCAATGTATCTAGACTATATGAACGTTTCAAGAAATATATGAACGTTTCAAGAATAATTTACCTTTACAAAATATACTAATTCTCTGAGATTGATCTATGTACACTCACCCTAAAAGTAGCCATAGATGGTAAAAAAGAATTGAGATTTTGGCATATACTATGGTGGCTAGGTGACTGACGATCTGTCAGCTTTGCAAGCTTGTAAAAATAAAAGATTTACAAGCCCACAACACTGCGAACGCAATGATGCAAAGCTTCTACTTTTGCATGACACTGATATGGTGGTATAAAATGGGGCTTAAGTAAGGGGAATGTGTTCCAGGGGGAGAATTTGGCATCCGCCAGTTGAATATCACTGGCCAACACTGGTTAACAGAAATGTCTCCAGCTTGGCATCCAACAGGATTTATATGCATTCTGTCTCAGGACTCCTGTCCTATAAAGGGATTATGTCATATTACCAGAATGTCAATAAGTGGATTTAAATATGCCTCTCGTGTGCAGGATTTTCAAGTGAGAGAGAACATGCAAAAGGAATGACAATTTTTTTTTCTCTGCTATATTTCCAGAGGCTGCAACAGAAGATGCATCCAAATCTGTCAAGAGGACCAAAAGAGGTAATGTAGACTAGATATAAAAAAAAAGGTTAACTACATGGTGTCAAAGTATTTTTTTAGACCTGCATTCTGTTCTCATCTACAGTACCTGTGTAATGTAGTTTGTAAAAGGCCTATAATTAATGGAGGTAATCTGAGGTTTTAAATGTGCAGGCCAGAGAAAAGGTTCCACAGCCAAAGGGGGCAGAAAGCCGAGCAGAAGAGCAGACTCATCCGAAGAGAGGTGAGGTTTCTATTCTTCTTTCTATACCCATTTGTCAGTTGACCAGCTTCCAATTAACCCATTTACTGTAGGACTGATGCAGATTCTAAAAATGCCTTCTAAATCCTGACCAGAGGTTTTCTGAAAAATACAATAAATAAATAATAATATAAATAAATAATGTATGATGTTTCTGTCCTGTCCTAAATGGGTTAAGACAGGGTTCCCCAATTAGTTTTCCCCAAGGGCCGAATTATGTCTAGGGTACCAAGCCGAGGGCCACAACATTGCAGGGGGCGACGGTGGCGTTCCCACTACTCCAGCAACAGTTTTCGTCGTTGTCGGGTGAAAATCTTGTATGTCCAAAACTGTTACGTTTGAATTTATCATTTTAAAAATGATTTAAACAGTGAAAACAGCCGATCTACAAGCACACAATGTAGATCTGCTGTTTTCACTACTTTTGTGCAACGGCCTTGTATGATTTGCGAAAGAACTTAAAAATTTGGAGATACGAGATTTCCACCCGACAACGACGATATACTAGTGTTGTTGCTGCTCTTATACCACCATTATTACTGGGGTTGGTGGGGGCCAGACAGTAGCACCCCACGGGCCGCCTATTGGGGAACCCTGGGTTAAGACCTCTGTAAGTCCACAACTCTAACCACATTCATTTTAATTTTTTTCCCTTTTCTCAGTGATGGTGAGAATGTTCCAGAATCTGTTCCAGAGTCTGTAGCAGTGTCCACACGCCCGTCTCGGAGGGCCAAGACGACTGCTCTAGAAAAGACCAAGCTGGACCTCAACCCACTTATCGACCAAGAGGCCAATTCCAACTGAAGTTAGATTGGTGTTTAATTATAGCATCCTGCACAATAGATGAGCCTTCTACCATGTCAAACTTTACACTTTCCCTTTGTTTTTTACTGTATTACCTTTTGTATGGCTACAGTTGGCTCTTTATGAATATACAGTAAATATAAATGTAGTTTTGTTTTTTTCAAGGGCTGGGTCAATTTCGTCCCGCAAGAAAGCAAACTTCATATGGGATGCTTTTCTCTTGCAAATCTTTAACATTTCCTTCTCCAAAGCCAAGAACTCATCCACCGTCAAATCCAGAAAATCTTTCTAGCATAGGAACGCACATTTTGGGTTACGCCATGTGTTCATTTATCGTCCAGTTTTTCTGTGAGGAAAATAGGACCCTGTCTGCAAAGGCCTTAACTCTGTTAACATAAAAAATATAATTGTTTTAATCAATAAAAAATTATATTACTATATACTATACTAACCTTGTTGAATTATTTGCACATGTATTGTTATTCATACCAGTGTCCTATTCCAGGGGTTTTCAAAGTGGAGGCCTGACGTCACTCCACTATACCCCTTGGTCGCAGGGTTATTTCTTTTTATGTTTTGGAATTCCCATAGGCTGTTAGATCGCGTCATAAGAACTGTGTTCCAAAAATAAACACCTCAGGGATTGTCAGGTATGTGACTGTGTTGTTTGATTGTTTTAAGTCTTGATTCATATCCATATGAATAAAATTGCCAGGTGACTTTAGTTTTGGAACAGTTCTTAGATGACGTATGTAAGAGCCCTCTAGTGGCATTGATGTCAGACTGGTGCTCTGCTGCAGAAGAAAATGTTTCAAAAGGTTTTTCAAACATTTGTGATAATGGCAAACTATATAAATGATATACTGAAACTGGCATATTTTCCATAATGACTTACTTTTGGACCTTTACTTGAGTATCTACATTGGGGTATTGATAAAAGGAAGAAATGAGAGTACTACTTCCACCACTGCCTATTTCACGGCAAAGCTATTCATCTACATTCAGTATTCTGAAGAGTCCATTAGAGATCGGAGACAGATATTCTATTCATCAAAACACAATGTATTTATATCAACTATTATCCTATACTAGAATTGGCTAGTAGGAGACAAAAGCATAAAGTAACTCAATACACCCATATATAGGCAGGACCATAGGGCGTCACCCATACTGTAGGTATATCACAATGACTGACAACCGTAGACTTCAGGGCAGGAATTTCATGAAGGCCATGGCCGCTATTGTCCCTCAGTTTGGCCTTGTGGCCCTCAAACCAATGTTGCCCTGAGGCCACAGTGGCCAGTCAGTTGGGGCATAGCTGACTGTACCACTTTCTCCTCTCGTCAATAGGACTCCAGTGTATTTTGTTTAGATTCTGAAATCTTAACTCCCTCGAGTCTTTAAACCAATCCAGTTGACTATGATTGCTGCAGGGCTGAGCATGGAGCACATTGTAAATGCATCCATTTCAGTGGAGATTAGGTTATCCCTCCCAGAATCTGACCAACTTCAAACTCGCCGACGAGTCGCGGCGTGCATCATATAGCGGCCCGTACATCTAGCTATTCATAAATAAGACATTTCTTCACTTCAGCTTTTCAGAGAAAATAACAGATCAATTTGCTTGCTGCCCAACAGTCAATTATATAAAACTTGTTATTTCAAAAGAATGTTTAATTGTTCTAATGACACAGACAACTCTTAGTTACATCTGCAAGGAACAGTATAAAAACACTTGGAGAAAAAAAAAATACAACAGAAGTTTAGCACCAGGAGTGTTAACTGCAGGTTAAAAGTTGGTCTTTTAATCACAAGACTTAGGTGTCCTCCCATGTTGAAATGACGGTCAAAATTACTTTTTACAAACCGAACAGTCAGGCACAAAATGCACTCAAGGTTGAAGCTTTGACCTATAGACGAATATCTTGGATCAATTTACACTACCTTTCATCAAAGGCAGGAAAACAAATCTGACCCAAGATTAGTGTTGAGGAGAAGGCCAGGCTGGGCCCCAGTGGAGGTAGGGTTCTCTTGCTGCAAACTAAAAATATTAACAGTGAATAATATAGAAGTATTGATGAAACAGACTTGTGCCATTTTAAGTGCCCGTTGTAAATTACTTTCTGGGGAAAGAAGCAGTTATGAAAACGTAATGTTACTGTAACCAGCTCTGAACGATCACAGCACATGATGTGATAAACTGAAATGACATCCTTGTCCAGCAGTACTTGTGACAGTTACAGCTCAATAACATCCATTCGTCTGTTAGCAATTAGATTATTACTACATAGATAGATCATCTGGATTTGTATTGCACCTAAGAGACAATATTCTTTCTTTTCTTTTTACAGTAGGGATGATAGTAGGACTCTGGATGTGCAAAGTATGGGGGTAGGTTGGGTGTAGTGGGAACTAAAGGATTAATCTCAGTTTGAATAGTGCAACAGGTAGGTCTGATGTCAACATAAGTACGGTAAATAATTAATGCTTTGGGTAAAAACAAAGGAAGGAGACAACTATAAAGATACTCCTGTTAAAACGACAGATCCCACAAACCAACATAGTAATGAAAACCTACATTCTACAACTGCATCATGCCATATTCCTCACCGTCATCACATACCTCTCAGTATTTTGAAGGGGTTATACGATGTTTAAGTATTTACACCATCTATGGCTGTGCTATTGGTCTTAAAATAGGCTGCACATGGACACTTATTGTGTGACAATTGCCATGTATTAGGGAAAAGGTCCATTTGGGTCCATTGCCTTAAAATGGAACAAAATTAATATTGGTGTCATAAATACAAATGGTGAATTAGAAAATGCTTGAGAATATATTAATGTGAACAATCTAGAATCAGAACAGTGCCACTGTCAGTGTACCCTCCCTTAATTACACGCTGCCTTAAAATATATGTTATATGACTGAACTATGACTGCAATGCAACGTGTAACCAGAAAAGGCCTATTAAAATGTGTTGTTACACAGCTTTGTTGAATACTCGATTCTGACTGGTCAATTGCAGAATTCTGTGGTCTTTTATTTCCTCAAATAACTGCTGTTCTCGGACCACTACTCTGCATCTGTTTACATTGCTAAGTGGAAAATTGTAAGCTAATAACATTTTTAAATCAATATTGTGTGCCAAATTATTGCTAGCCATGTAATAAGCTGTATAACTGCTTCGCAGTACCCTGGCCCTAATAATGAGGTATCTTTGAGGGAGATGGAACTGTACTAATGCAGATTAAAATCAAGCTTTGTCCTTCATTCAACAGCCAATTTGACAGGGCTCATTGTAAGCGCTTATGCCATTAAACTTCTGTTTGATGATTTGATCAACAATACACCTTTTCAAACAGAGACAATGGACGTTAACATTTAAAAGTATTCTGTACATACATATCCATGGACAAAAACAAAAAAAAGAGCAAGAGGAAATGGAGCTCAGTAAAAATAGTGCAACCTCAAGCTTTTGTTAAATTAGACTTCTGCTACATAACTGCTGAATGGACCAGAGTGGGGTTGCCAGTCTGTGTGGTCAGCTCAACATCCAAAGGCACCTGGTTTAACCATCAGTCTCTTGTTCAAGAAGGAGCAGGCTTCCTGCTTCATTTAGCTTCCTGTCAATAAGTAGAGAGAGGCAGATAAATTCAGTTGCTTGTTATTTCAAGTTTAAAGGCCCCGACACACTGAAAGCATCACTGATGCGCATCAAATTAGGCCACTTGTTCACATTGTAAGAGTCAAATCGTCGATGCATTCGGCTGCACCACAATTATTAATGATTTGAACTATATCGCACCAACTCGAATAAAATGAGGGACATGCACATGCATCCTGGTTCAAAGCATTCTAGAACCTGCTGTAACACAATGGCTACTTTTATACGTTGTAGTCTCGTCCATATTCTTGCTGTTTAAAGTGCTGCCATCACCAGCTAAATGTTTGCAAAAGGAAAAACAATTAAAACAATGATGAAGTAAGCGTCCAACTCTTTCAGTGTGTCAGGGCCTTGACTAGAGTAATAGATCATTTGTAAGGATGTGTTTACAAAAAAAACAATATTTACCAAAAACAAAGTCACACCATCTTGGTCCGCTTAGGCCCCTCACTCGCGATTGTCTCAAGGTCTTCGCAGGAGGTGGTTGTGGTGGCTCAAACACAACCGCAGGACTTTGCCATGTGCCTTTCTGTCCCTCCACCGCAACTTCATCCTGCTCCTGGCTTGCCTTTGATGAACAACTTTCAGACTCTTTAGAGGCAGTCCTCTTTTTCCTTTTCTTTAGGTTCCCCCTTTTCACAGCTTTATTCTCCCCTGTCAGCTTCCTCTCCTTCCCTGTAATATGGTGGGCAGAAGATGAGCCATCATCCAGTGTCACTGTGCAAGAGTCCCACTCTTCCTCAGCAGCTGACTCGTTGTCCGGGCCCGGGGAGTTGATCTTCTTCAGAAACACCCGGCATTCCTTTAGTGTCTCAGGGCTCCAAGCCTTAGAGCTGAGTTGTTGCTCTTTGGGTACACTCATGGGATCAGTTTGGTCACCAGAGCTAGTGGTATAATCGCTCTCTAAGCATTCAACCAAATCTGTGGCTGAACTGGAGAATGCTTTATCTCTGGGTCGTATTTCTGTGAACACGTGATCATTTAAACTGCTTGCTGATCTCCGTTTTGATTCCCTTCGTTTGTTCCTCTGCCTCTTTGGCCACTTCTTTCTTTCTTGTCCAGTTAGGAATCTTACCCGTGCTCGTAGCAGAGTGGCGGGGTACCTCGCAAGTTTTCTGCCTCTCCACCAAGGGGCTCCTTGATTAAGTTTTCCCGGCTCAAATCTAGAAGTGAACAACTGCCGTTTGAGGCTGGATGTTGATATGGACTTGTATCTGTCCAAGATCCTTTTTTGAGCCCGCTGCTGCTCAGAGGGACTCTTTGGCACAGTTTTGGCAAACTTTTTGATGTGTTTGCGGAGTCGTTCTGCTTGGGGACTAGAACAGAGACTTCCGTTGCTCACCGAACGGGGGTAGTGCATGTGCTCATAAGGATTTCTGGAGCTTATCTTCTTTACGATGGACAGAGACTGGGTTTCTGTTGTTTGCATAAACCATGAGCAGAGCTGCTGCATACTACAGGACCGTGGTTTGCTAGGGGGACAGTCAAACAGCATTTGGACCATAGAGGAATGTTTTGATCTCTTAACAATAGAGCTGTTGCTTTTTATGCCTAATCCGCTTTTGAAAGCTGCTTCTTCCTGATTTTCTATGGTGTCTGAGACCCAGGTGTCCGAAACCAGTCGTATCCTTCTTGCAAGTTCCTGGTTCAAGGTATTTTCATCAGCTGATGCAGCCCACCATCTTAGTGTGTCTCCAGGAGGAAAGATGGAATCTACAGATATCTTGGCCACCCGGTGCACATCCTGACATGTGCGTTTTCTCCCCATCTTAACAGCCTGGTTTTTCCCCCCTGAGGTTCCTTCATCCCCTTGAGCCTCCTCTAGTCTCCTTTGGTTGCTGGCCTTGTTCAGCAGAAGCTGTTTAGAACGCCGCAAGAGAGCTGTGCTATGGCTGTAGCTTTTTGGGGTGGAAGTGGCCACAGAGTGCAACAGGTAGATGGAGGGTTTCCTCACCCTCACTGAGTGACGCACTGCTACAGGTCGATCTGGCTGTTCATCTTGACTTTGATCTCTTGCCTCGGTCTTAGTCTGTAGGTTGATTGTCCGGGGCTCTTTGGCAGATGGGACATCTGGTAGTTGTACCTTTTTATGACTTAATGTTTCTGGAGATTGCCTGGCATCCCTGTTAATCTGAATCTTGCGTTGCCGTGGTGATACAGGGGTAAACGTTACTGAGATTCCAGAAATCTTCACTTTTGCTGGTCTCCCTGGCTTCCTCATAGTTACCTCATGGGCACCCTGACGACTCTGACATTTGATGTTGCTACTAGAATGAGGAGCAGACTCCTTGTCTTTCACAGGTCTGACCAAGTTCAACTCCTGTAAAGCAGGTTTGGCCTCAGAGCTGTGCAGTAAATTGATGGAGTCATCAGTTCTGTCCACACACTGTAGATCCTCATGGAGCTCTGTGTGGAGCTGGCCGTCGCTCTCAGACACCAGCCTTTTGTTCCTTCTTGATCGCCCATAAAATACGGTTATTTTGAGATTCCTGTTAGTTTTTTCCTCCATATTAGACTCCAAAATGCTTTTCAAATGTTCTGTATTCGGCCTCCCTTTAACTTGATCAGGACCCTTTTGTTTACGTGGTCGACCAATGGGCCTCTTCACCTTCTTCTCCAGCTGTGGTCCCAGCTTCTTGGGACGGCCTGGGCGCCTCTTTGGTGGAGTTGTTTCATGGACAGCTAGCGCAACATCGGTTTTGTGGTTTTCAGCCCCAATTGTACGCTTGGGCGGCGTACAGTCTCCTGACCTGCGGGCACCTACTTTAGGAGACAAAGACACTGACCGGGCTGGTGAATAAGCAGATTTGGGCGGTGTGCCAACGGATTTGGGTGGTGTGCTGACGGATTTGGGTGGTGTGTCTACAGATTTGGGTGATGTGGTGAGAGATGTGGGTGGTGTGGTGACAGATTTGGGTGGTGTGCCGACAGATTTGGGTGATGTGCCGACAGATTTGGGTGGTGTGCTGACGGATTTGGGTGGTGTGGTGACGGATTTGGGTGAAGTGCGGGTGGATTTGGGTGGTGTGCCGACGGATTTGGGTGACGTGCGGATGGATTTGGGTGGTGTGGTGACAGATTTGGGGATGGATTTGGGTGGTGTGGTGACAGATTTGAGTGATGTGCGGATGGATTTGGGTGGTGTGGTGACAGATTTGGGTGATGTGCGGAGGGATTTGGGTGGTGTGGTGACAGATTTGGGTGATGTGCGGAGGGATTTGGATGGTGTGGTGACAGATTTGGGTGATGTGCGGAGGGATTTGGGTGGTGTGCCGACAGATTTGGGTGATGTGCGGAGGGATTTGGGTGGTGTGGTGACAGATTTGGGTGACGAGCGGAGGGATTTGGGTGGTGTGGTGACAGATTTGGGTGACGAGCGGAGGGATTTGGGTGGTGTGGTGACAGATTTAGGAGGTGTGGTGACAGATTTGGATGGAGCAGAGATAGATTTGGGAGAGGGTGTGGCAGAATTTAGTGGGGAGGATTTTATTGGTGATTTGGCACAATTACTGACAGGACACTTGGCCTTTTCTGGTGAGCCAGCCCAGGAAGATTCTTCATATGGGTCAAATGCTTCCTCTGCCTGTCCACTAGAAGCAGATGCAGCTGACTTCAGGCTATATGTTAAACCTTTCTCACCCATTACAGGAGACACATACATGAGCTTAATTGGGCTAGTGTAGTCTGTGTCATGAGTCTGAACACAAGTGTCTGGGATATTAAAGCTGCAACTACGTGGCTTTGAGTGTTTTTGCCGTGTTCTGGAAGCCTCCGTCTTCTGCTCTATCACTGATAATGACTGTAATCTTCTATTAGATCTGGTGGCAACATCTCTCTTACAGTATGTGCTAGGTTTAGAAGGACTCTTTTCTGGGGCAACCAGACTTTCCGGGATGACATGCCTTTGTTCTTTAGACTCAGGGTTAGATGCTTTAAGTTGTTTATCAGGTGTTGATTCAAAGGCAAGGTCCCCTCTGGGCCGGGATGAGGACAACACAGTCGTGTCTCTTGATTCAGGTAAGTGGTCCATGACACTTGGGTTAATGGAGCAGGTATCCGATTTTACGGTATTCAAACTGCTGTCCTTTGTTAAGCAGGTATCCGAGTTTGTTGGTCTCTGGTTGAAGATACTCTCAGAAAAACAAGCAACAAAGTACATCTTCCTGGGCTCTGTTACATATGAAGAGAACCGTTGAGGAGGGACTATGTTTCTCCTGGATCTCCCTGCTTGTCTGGAGCTGCCAGGCTGACACATGGCTTTCCTCCTCTTGCCGACCAGCCTGTGCTGACATGTACTTCTGGCTGGTATATTGTCACTATCACACTGACCTGATGATGCATGCTCTTGGTTCCTACCATCTTTCTCACAAGCACTGCTACAGCCTGGAGTTTCTTTTTTCCGAAAGAGGATGTCAGATTTGCTCTGCAACTCGGTGGCGGGTACTTGGGTATCGGGAGCAATATTATCTTCTCTCTCAGTGGCTATCTCCTTTTCTGTCACCTCTAATTTAATGGTGTTCATCTCAATTTCCTCTGTAACAATCACAGTCTCTATCTCTTCCTTTAATTCACTCAGCTCCTCTTCCTGTCTCTCTGAATCCTTTAGCCATTTTCCAAGCCTATTTTTTCCCTCTTTCTTTTCTGTCACACAAACTAATTCTTTGCCCCCCATCATGTCACTCTCTGTGCCTAAAATTGCTGTGATCTTGACCTGTTCCTGAGCAAGTTCGTTTGCTTCTTGGATCCCAGTTACTCGTTCAGGTTTTTCCTCAGGAGGGGTAATATCCGAGGAGGAGCTGAATGTCTCTGAAGTAACATTATTGCCATCTTTCAATCGCATTCTCTTTGGTTGCATCCTCTTACAATACGACTGGTCAAGCATAGCGAGCTCCCGCTTGATTTGCAATCGTCGTCGGGTTGTTGCGGGATCAAGAGGCATCGCCATAGCTGCCAGTGCCTCTTGTCGCCGGCGGGAGCGAGTGTTAGGAGACTTGGCTTCACTACTGTCATGCTGATGGAGCAGCTCACTGAGGTTGTAGTCACTATCGGTGCCTTTGTGAAGGACTGTGGTGATTATTTCACTCAGATGCTCATCAGCAGGAGATTGAATGCTCTGATTGGCCTGGGGTTTCAGAGGGCACTGCTTTCCAATTTTGTGGACAGATGAGGAACTCAGAAGTGGCTCCTTCTCCTGAGGTTTGATTGTCTCTAGTTTCTCATTGAAACGCTCCACAACATCCTGCAGTAATCTCCCACTTGAGCTCTGCTCTGCCCAATCTCTTTTGGGGGTCATACACTCTTCTTCAGTGTCTATGTCCAAATCTGCATCCTGTCCGCTTATTTGCGCCGGAACATCCTTGACCGTAAGATGGAGGGACATGTCCTCCCCCTCCTCATCTCTGTGGTGTTGCAAGGAAGGAGGCTTTTCCTCCATTTTCCTGTTGATGTCTGAGGGGATGGGGGAAAGCGGGGGAGGGGAGGGACTCTGCTCTCTCTTTAACACAGGACAAGGAGGATCCCCGTCTTCAGGCCCTCCCTCCACTGCTTGTGTGCGGGTGTGGTTGGAATAACAGTGACATGGGTGGGAGTGGTGGTTGCAGCAGAGTGGCGAGGCGGGGCACACTGACGACGAGGGGCATAACCTGGAGGAGGTAGAACAGAGCGAGGGAGACGTGGATAAAGAAGGAGAGGAGGCAAACGAACAGACTACTTTGTTTATACGACCGACAGCCAGACTTTGGCAAGCGATACAATGGAGGCTCTTCAGGCAGATCACAGGGTAGGCTGCCACACTGCAGCTCTGCACACAGCAACAGCCTGAACCATGAGTGGCTTGGCTTTTACAGTCAGTGAAACGGTAGGGATGGACGCTACAAGTGGACTTAGAGTCTGCTGGGTGCAACGTGTCTCTTTTAGGACCAGGGTGGTCACAGTCTGACAGTGAGTAGTGAGGGCTGGTGCCGCGAGGTTTACAATCACTGTAACCAAACGGAAGAGGGGTGGTGTTATCCTCTAGTACTACCCCATGGTGGCAGCAGTGAGACTCATTCTGACTGGCAGGCCTCTGTTGGGGCGAAGACAGCAGTCTTTCCTGGTGCGCCAGCTTGAGGATTTGGTAGAGCAGTGAACGATGAGCTGGACAGAGTGAGCGGAAAACGACTTCCAAAGCAGAACTCTGTTCACATGGAACCTCCTGCTTAACGGGATCCTTCAACTCTTCTGTAACAGCCAACGGGAAGCTGGAGGCAGAAACACAAACATGGGTGTTAAAGTCACAGTCAGGATTTATGCATATTAGCTAAACAAAAAAAACTAAAAAAAAATCACGTAAGCCAAATAGCTAATAACCCATTAAGAGTCTACAACTGCCTTCTAAATCAGTAATTCTCAAACCTTTTCGTAATTCAAAAATATTCAAAAATGTTCAAACACTTTTTTCCAAAAATGTTCAGAAATAGCAGCTATAAAAGCTCACAGCACGGCACGAAGTGGCATGCTGTGAGTTGTATATCTGCTATTTTCTAATAGCCAACACTAAGATCTAAAGGGACACAGATGGTTTCTCGGTTTTAATGAGACAACTTACTCTGACAGCTTTCATATTTATACTTGGTTGTGTGCAGGAACATAGACAAGTGCACAACACCAGTGTTGTATTGGTCGTGTCACGCGTGTACACACCGTCCCCAATGTTTTTGAGCAGGAGCACGTACACTGACATGCATCGATTTGTAAAAGAAACCTGGAGTTAACACCTCAACGTTTACAAAGGCTGCAGTGTCATACCAGGTGATTTAACAAAGGAACGAGGCGGGATCCATATCCATCATTGTCTGACCTGTTAACTCCTGTAGAGTAAGCGATGTGCGCGTGATGTCATTAAATAGCGCCCCCCCAAACATTAAATCACCAATACAACACTGCACAACATTAAGCACAGACGTGTTGTGCGCTTGAAGATCGGACATTTCTGAGGCACTCATGCGCGCAAACTACAGTACGTACAACTCAGGCTTTATACTGTAGTCTTGAACTTATTCCACAACAATAATCAGTGCAACAAATACATTCAAGAAAAAAACTATCCATATTATCTTTCATTATCTTATGAAATACAAATACAATACCAATAAATCGTACTATACAAATCCGCAGCTTGTGTGTCAAATGATCACAGGAAAATTGGATATTACAGAACCTTTTTATTAGTTATTAATGAGTTTCTGAAGGCAAAAGATAACATTCTGCTAAAGGCAGAGGGGAACGATTGTAGCAACGCTCAAAACCAAGGTAATTTTCAACACCACCAACAAATCAACAACAAAACAAAAAAACATTGCTAAATGCCAAATTAAGTAATTTCTTGCAAGCGATACACTGTCACTAAGTTGCTCGTCATAATAACATCCACAAACTTACGTTTGGTATTTTCAGGGATTTACATTTCTAATCGAGGGAGTGCGTTTTAAGTAAGATGCGCAATTACTTTGTAGTGTAAATCTTTTTAGATTGGCAGTAGTGGACTAAAATATAACATCTCAAGAATTTAATCTTAACATAAGCACTAATTAACCACAATGTTAAGGGGAATACGTTCTGGACAAAATAAATTATTCATACAGGCTAACATTTAAAAGCCTTCATGCAATTGCAGCAATACACATTTCACATTGCATCAAAGTGCTTTATTACAAATGAACAACTACCACAATCAAACTAGTAAAATCACAGTTCTGAAGCACAATCAATAAATAAGTATGCAGCAACAAACACAAAACATTTCACAATAAGAAAAAACTGCTTATAATAAATCATCATTAATTTATGCATAAATAACCGATTTCTGTTATGTAATTTCTTAGATTTGTCAGCAGTTCCATAATAAAAGTAGTAGGCCTAATTCAAAAACAAGGCTGTCAACGGTATTGAGGAGTGTTACAAGAATAAACTGCAATAAAACCATAATTGTGTTCTAATAAAAGTATCTTTCCACTAAGTTACGTAGGCTAATCAATAAACTGGCCTATTGATATAAATAGCAGATAATTCCCAGAGTAGAGAGACAACGTGCCCCAGAGACAGGCACTGGTGTATTGTTATGAGCAGACATTCAGTATTGGTTTAGTTGCAAGGAATACAGGGTTGAAATGCCACTGAACCTGAACCAGATCATGAACAAAAAAACTGCTAGCCTTTAAATTACAAAGAACAAACACAAAACAGTCAAATAACAAGGATACATACAATGCTAAGAACATGGGACATAGTTCATAATTTACCCTTTTTCTTTTTAAGTTATGTAATCAAAGTCAGTCAAACGGCTGAATAGTAGTATGGTTGATGTTCTACTTTCATAGAGCAGGCAAGTTTAAGGTTTTATGATATTGGTGATTTTACACGTACGTGTTATTCCTTGAGAGAGACAAGAGCTCATAATTGCTTCTTGAATAAGAGCTCATACCCCAGCATATTCAGCATAGAAGACAATATGAAGGCCTTGATATGTAACCAGACATCGGGCTACAGGCAGGCAATAAGTTAAGCCTAGAGAGGTATATGTGGCAATGAGGTTAGAGAGACAGGCAGTCTGACATCCCAGCAAGGTAAGAGAAAGCAGCTTTGTGTGAGTAGCTATCGGGTAACCCTGAACTGCTGCTTTGGTTGTAGCAGAACTAATGGAACGCAGCCATTTGAGATTTGGAAATGATTTAAGAGATAACATTTACGATTTCCCATACAGAAAATGTAACCTAAGCGTGATAGGTTGAGTCTTTTCTTTTTCTTTCATTTTTATGCCACTAGCTTTCCACAAACAGTAAATTGTAGTCACAATGAGTGTCATCAATTTACCCTATCCACGGGTAATCTGTTTAGAAGTAACTCATTTCATTGCATGTGACCAGAGAATCACAATTGTGTTAATAAAAAAAGGCTTTTGTATTTTAACTATAGGTCTCTGTGCCTGTGAACTTTTGTAGTTTTAAGCAGCAGTCATGTATGAGGTTGACTATAAATACAGCTACAGAATTCTTAATATCCATCTGCAATAAAACATATTTTACAAACAATACACATTCACAAAGATTGATCATTCCCAAGCTTATCAGAGCACATTTTTCAAACATGCTTCACACATATGCATTCCAACTACCCAATACAAATCTTCAGACTAGCTTTCACAAATGGAGAGGGAAAAATGTGTGGACACAAAATGGCTTTAAACACATTAAACCTATTGTCCATATTCTAGGGGAGAACATTCAGAGAAAGTAGCAGATCTACATCGACAAGCTCACAATGCGCAGTTTTGAGCTTGTAGATCGGCTTTTTTCGGGATCTGGTGTAAATAGAAAATAGAGGATCAAGTATAGAGCCCTGGGCGATCCTGGTCAATGAAGTATATAGGGGTTATGTTAATCTCTTTACAAAGTTTAATCTCCAGATGAGGATGTAGCCACCAGAAAAGTTTATACTGCTCGTCCAGCTACCTGTTTCTATGTGTTTTATAATAGCAGTGAGTTGATAATCTGTTATAATGGCTCTATAAGTCACTTCATTAGCCTGGGTGAGCTACCCAGAGAGAAAGCGGGAAAGCTGCAAATGACAATCATCGGCGCCCCAAATAACTTGGAGCTTTAAGAGTTGAATCACACCTGAATAACCTAATAGCTAGAGAATATGACAATCACACTCTGAGGGTTCTGTGTTTCTTACTAGCGATCCCAACCATTAAAGTAGGACAATATGTAGTCATTCAATCTTACCAGCAGTCTGGCCAGACAGATTAGTAAAACATAATAATACCAATCACAAGATAATCAATGTCTGTGTCAGAGGAAAGATTACCTTGCTTGAGTCCTCTCACTTTTGTCTACGTTTGTTTAAGTTTGGTTTGACAGAAAATGTCAAATAGCTGCAATTTAATTACAGGTCGGGACCAAGACCAAGAAACACAGCTGGAAGTATGACCATCACATTACAACAGACACACAGTTTAAAGACCTGAATAGTAATTGTTTTTATATAAAAAGGCATGAGTTGTGTTTAAACAAGTGTCTCCAGAAAACATTTATCCTGTAAGAGTGAAGAGTCCAAGTGGTGCAGAGTTCTAGAGCCCTTGGCATGTCTAGGCCTAGAACCTCTTCGCGGCAGCAGCGGGGTAAATAGTCCCTGAGTTAGTGGAACCAGTTATGTTACCAGAACCAGAGGAATTTGAGTTGGGCGGACAGGAGTTGGCAGATTTCTTTTTGGGTGGATTCTTGAGTGTTCCCGTGCGCTCTTTGACTTTATACTCCAGTGTGCTGTGGGGAATCCCATAAACCCCTTGGGCCTTGGACACGCTCATGCGGCCTCCCATCACCATGGTTATGGCCTCCTCCAGTAGATCATGATCATACTGACGGTAGCGCCCACGTTTCTTCCTTGGCTCCTTGGACTTGTCACGGCGATCAGCCCCCTCTTCAGAATCATCAAGTGAGGAACCCCGTGGGCCAAGGCGGTGAGGTGATTGGTTAGCCCCTCCAGCCCCTCCAATGGAGAGGTCTGGCAAGAAAGGAGGTTTAAGTTTGAAGAGAGCTGAGGGTCTAGCAGCAGCAGTGGATGCGACTGAATTGGGAGTACCCTCCGTTAGTGAGATGTGGTGGTGCAGAGCTTCGTTGTAAGGCTCAACAAGGCTTGGCCTGTTGTGGTCAGAAACAGAGCGGACCTGAGGGATACGGAGAGGTGTGGTCGTCTCCAGGCTGGGATTGGGGCTGGGTGGAGGCTGAAGGGCATCCCTGAGGTGGGGGAAAGAGAGAGAGGAGAGGGTCTTCTGCAGACCACTCTGCTGATGTAAGGACAGGGAGGATGAGAGGGAGCGAAAGTCTCCGTTCTCTTCCGCTGCTCCCCCAATTTCTGCCCGCTCCGCCCAGGCCGCCACCTTCTGCAGGACCAGACGCGCCTCTCCGCCCAGCATCGATGACATCACATTGTACGAAGTGACCTCGTCCCTGCAATCGCCACTTCCTGGTGTGAGGCAGCGCAGGAGCCCCAGGCTGCTGTCGGCCCGGCCTTCCAAGCCTTGTCTCAGTGTGTGGAGCGGTATGCCATAGAGCAGGGCGGCTCGCTGCTCCTGCAGCCTCCCAGAACGTACGTCCTTCAGGGCCTTGGACAGCAGCCCCTCAGACAGCTCGCAGCTCCTCTCAACGTACTCCTCCCTCTGCCTGCGCTGCCTCCTAGGGATGGGAGGACCAAACAGCAGGGTCAGGAGGATGGAGGAGATGGAGGGGGGGGTTTGGTTTTTGGCATAGGGGAGAGTGGGGGGTGCAGAGCGAGGGGTCCACTCCTTTATGCCTTGTGTTGGTAACATCACTGCATCTCTTATGTCTCAAGTCTGTTTGTTTGTTTCAGGGTTTCTTGTCTCTTACATATGCACGCTGCTGCGTGTGTCCCTCTCTCTCTCACACACACACATTCTGTGCGTGGCAAAGCCTCTTCACGTCCATGTGGGACAGTCTGTGAATGGCTGTGGTTACTCTGGCACTGGCACACAACCCCTGTAGTTTTGTGATTTTCTTCAGTGAGCTTGAGGTTTGAGTAATCACTACAAAAGGAGGTAAAATCGCTGTGACGTAGTCCAGTGTTCTCCCCATTGTACAATCCTTAGCTGCTGGCAAATTACTGTGACACTGTTGTGACGTTACCGCTCAACAAGAGATAAAAGAGTCAACCCCATAGAATTCCAACACCCAGCACAAACAAGGCCTAACATCATAAGACTTACTCACTACAGAACAAAACACACCACTGACAACCTAGTGTGCATATGAATCAAGGCAGACAAGCTGACTTCTTTGAAGAACAAAACAATATAAATAACTATGCAACCTTATTAGTGGCTCAAAACAAAACTACGGGGGGCAATATGATCATACCCAGTTAGAACTGGGAGTATCAATGGCATGTTTTATTGTTTGATTGTTAAACCAGATTTCATACTAGAGTTCATAGTTTCCCCCTTTATTTTTCATTTGAGTCATTTTCATTTTGATATAGGAAAGCACTTAAAATAGTAAAAGAGCACTCACCCTGAGACTTTATGATTGGATGACGATGATGTCACTGAGCAGGCAGAGTTCCTCTTGGAGAGGTCAAGCACACCATCTGGAAGAGAGACATGGGTATAAAACCTAGCTGTGGACAGCAGCAAGTCATAAAGCAATGGCCTGATGTTTGATGGCATTACATGTGTTGGCTTGGTTTATATGCACTCAGTATGAATATACTTTCATCCAACAATAACAGAGCCTCTAAGTGCAAGTGTTTAACTTCAACTGTTACCAATTGACAAAGAAGCATCTGCTCTGGTCCTCTAAAACTATCCTTATCTTCTAGTTAGGGAGGAACTCTCCCCAAGAGAGCTGTGAGGTTGCAACGCCCTTTTACTGTTCTATTCTCAAGGTCTGTGTGTCGGCAGATCCATGCCAGCAGTGATGTTGGCTTTCAAAGTAGGTTTTCAATGTAATGAGTCCCGGGACCCACAGGTGGTCATTCAAATGGGTCCCAGAAAAATGTTACGGGTCCCCAATAAAATGTTTTTGAGCGTTGTGACAACTTGTGAGCTTGTAGATCGGATATTTCCAACATGTTTTCCTCTTTCTTATATTAATTTACAATTTGGCTAATGTTTGAACAGTTTTTATATTATAGTTGATTACTTTTGATGCAGTAATGGTCTTTAAATTGTGACTTCACGGTCCCCAAATAGAGAATAGATGGAACAGCAATATTTGTTGCACAAGTGTTTATTGCTCTGGTGTTTTCTACAAACTGGGTTTCTCTTTGAATGATTTATGCTTGCGTCGCACCGTCACCGTGAATAACAATCTAAAAACGTGTTGCGAGTCTGCGTCAGAGTTTTGCTGGCCTGTGGCGCATGCGCAAAATGGTGGCACCCGTGGATTACTATTCTTTCTTTTATATTGTGTTCCTAAGACAATTTCTGTGTGGATTGTATTGTTTATAACTTAGGATAAAGTAGGATACAGCTATGAACAATGGAGGTGTCCGTGGATTTTTCTTTTTACTGCAAATTATTTATAACATGGAATCTGTTGGCAATTTGGCAACTGCATCCAATGGACTCAGCAACACTGACATGAGTGCGTCATGAGTGCGTCCTATCAAAATAAAGTGCGTCGCTGAAGCAGGACGCAGCAGGCCACCCAGCATCTCTGTGCCAGTCTTTGGAATGACCACGATGAGTCACAGCCTTAGAACTTTGAAGTAACTGACACACATTTGCTTGGTTAGATATCACATTATCTTTGAATGAGCCTTTAGTTTATTCCAAATAAACAAGACGGGTACCTGGCAGAGGTTCCCTGGTGGTTTCCTGTTTACGGTTCACTGTGAGGTCCAGAGGTGCATCTGGGTCAGCATCGTCCGACAGAGATGAGGAGGTGTCGGTAGAGGGGCCATTCATAGTGGTGTGGAGGTGGCTCTTGGAGGCATACTCCAGGGCAAACTGATGTATCATTTTCTTCATCAGTTCCTGAGCAACCAGAGGGATGTTGGGATCGCAGTTCAAGGGCACATCTGGCAGAAAGGGAGAGATAAGCGGGTAACATAAAACAGAGAAGAGATCTGGTTGTTTTAATCATCTGTTTTTAGCCCAAATAACCGTATTTAAAGTCCAAATAAAGACAAATAATACAATGAAAATAGAACGATGAACAAATACATATATTAAATCAATATAAGCTGTTGTGATTACTGTTATATTTTTCGGTAATAATACGATAAATTCCTAGAACATTTGACATACATAGCCTAACAAATCAAATGACGTCCAATTCAGGAAGAAGCAGCTAGCAATAGCAAACATACTGACTAGTAAATGCTGCGCTACAATATTGGAATATATATTGAATTTTGACCCCTGTATTATAAATAGATTGTATCTGTCCATCCTGACTCCCATGTATGCCCAATAGACCCGTGCCCAGCCGTACCTGATCTTGAGACAGGTCAACCCGGGGTGTAAAAAGTATATGCCGATTTTCAGGGATCAAATATATAAGCTCAAGAATGTGTAGAATCCCTAGGCTACACCTTTGAACAGATGAGTATTTCACCACACAGACATGGCAGTCATTTCAGCACCAGACAAGGTCAGGAGATATAAACTCACCTTTCTTGTGAAACACAGCTTGAAGAAATTTGTGGGCTGTTAGGCTGCTTTCAGAATTATTTGGAGCCTGAGATGGAGAGTATTCTGAGGGGGAGGACAGGGGGGAGGCGGCTGCAGGACACTGATCCTATGAGAGACACAATGAGATTACATTACTGAATAATAATAACAATGCTGTCATTTCCCCATCCGGAGGCATAGATAAAAGATTCTAGATTACTGTTGTGCATGTTGTAGCCCAGGGGTTCTCAAACCTTTCTAGGCAGTGACCCCCACTGACAAGCACTTGGAATTGTAGGTATTACATTTAATGTGACTGGGTTCCACAGCTGACTGGGTTCCACAGATGAATATTGTGAAAATAGCTGATCTACATGCTCACAACGTCTCGCATTGTGAGGCGTTGTGAGCATGTAGATTGGCTATTTTCACAATGTTCGCCTCTTGCTTACTTAATATTTGACAGTTTGGCCAGTTTGGTATTAAAACGGTCTTGAAAGACCTTAAATTGTCACCTTAGAAATGTGCAGATACCATGTATACACTAGTGTGTGTTGGTTTGTTTACCATTGAGTGAGAAAATAAATGACATTAAGCTAATCATCTGGGGACCCCACAAAATAATTTGGGGACCCGACCCCAAGTTTGAGAACCACTGTTGTAGCCCCACAGCACACCAATGGGAATATCTAAATCTCAAGGCACAGCTGTATTATTGATAGCAAAAACAGATGATCTAAAGCTCACAACAACCCGTAGGGATGGGGGGCTGGATAATTTTATAGTGATGACATGGCCAAAAACTGCACGCCAGGTTGGAAGTGGTTTCAAATATATTCTATTAGGATATAGAACTGTAGTGAAAATGAGTGAGCACAAAGTACTGATATAGTAAACAATTATTAACTTTTAACAATTGTATATATTGAAATAATGTTCAGTTGTAACAAAATCCCAAGGCACACCTGGACTTGTCTCATGGCACACTGTTAGTAAACCACAGGAGTAAACCATGCTAAAACTAAGTGCAAATCCAGCAGTGTCAGTTGCTATGCTTAAACTGAATCCAAATCTTACAGCGAGTTTATCCAGCGGCAGGTTACAGAACGAACAGTAAGAGCAGCTGGCTTCAATCGACCAGTCATCCACATCTTCGGGTTCACAGTCTGAAAGATGCAAACACACAACGTTAACATTACATATGGATTAAACCGGTGGTTCACAAGGTTTCCTACTGTGTACACTGTACACAAATTCAATACTGTATTATTTGACATGGCCCACACAGTGCAACATTTACAATAACAACTTTCACAACTAATCAGACACACCTTGATGGGCAACGCACCAGCCTTACATTACATTTAATACATACATTCTGTCAATTTCTGTTAGAATACCCATGTATGTGTAAACAAAAACCCACCGTCAAATATATTGAGGTCTCTAAGCAGCAATGGGCCATAGATTCCCTCAAGAATGCTTTCAAATCCTGCAAGAAACAATGAACACACTCAATTACCTAACTTTGTTTTGACAAAAAACAAATAACAAAAAGGGATACAGAAAGCTTAAATTCTTCACACTAGACCTTACCCGTTCGAATATATGTGCTGCAAAATATGTGCAGAGTGTGGGTTTTGGGGAAAGTAACTGTAACTGCATGGTGCGTGCGTGAGAATATGTGGGAGCATCATAATGTAAGGAGCAGCCCATGGAGGAGTGTATATTTATGATGGATACAAATAATTTAACAGCAAAATTAGGTGAATAGAAGTATGAGGATGTATTTGCTCCACATAAGTTTTCTATACCCGTTGGAAGATGAGACACATCACCCGTTGCATGCGTGACCCATGGAGAGAGAGAGAGAGAGAGAGAGAGAGAGAGAGAGAGAGAGAGAGAGAGAGAGAGAGAGAGAGAGAGAGAGAGAGAGAGTGAGTGCAACATTCCTAACTGTGAGAGAGGTGTGTGTGGGCCCGGGGCTAGGGATGTCCCGATACCACTTTTTTGCTGACCGAGTACAAGTACGAGTACTTCATTTTGAGTACTCGCCGATACCGAGTACCGATCCGAGTACAATTAATAATACAAAATGTCTTTAAATTACCTTTTTTTCTTTTTTTTTATCAGATGTTCCTCACTTTTGGCTGTATATAACACATTAAATTGCATTGCTTTCCCAAAACATGGCACACATTTCACTTTTTTTTTTTTCAGGTTTAGCCCATGGAAATTCCTGTACTGTGCATGTTCTTCTAGATCTGCTATGCTCAAACATTTTGTATTTTTACATTTGATACTTTAACAGAGAGAGAGAAAGGTGAAGTGGCGGAACACACAGGGTACTCGGGCGCTTTGTGAGCAGTATCTGGCGAGTACCGATACCGCAAAATAGGCCGGTATCGGGGCGAGTACCGATACCACGAGTACCGATACCGCATCCCTACCCGGGGCTACAGATCCCATGGCCTGGAGGAACGGACCGTAACCCTGACAACAGGCTGTAGAGCTGTAGAGTGAAGAAACGCTAATAAATCGCTAGAATTTGGGAAAAATGAAATTCGGGCTCCGTCATCGTGTGTATAATGCTAATGACCAATGCCATGTTAAATTTGAGATCAGTCGCTGAAGCGAGTGAATAGATAATGCATTTTGTGCATTTTGTGACCTACTGACTGACTGACTGACTGACTGACTGACTCAGGCTTGTCAACTCTCCTGGATTTCCCAGGAGTCTCCTGGATTTTGAACCCCTCTCCTGGGATTTCTCCTGGATTTGGTATCAAACTCCCCAAATTCACCAGAACACAGGAAATGACATCTACTATGTACATTTTTTTCTGGGGGAGGACCCCCAGACCCCCCGCTGTAGGGGTGGGGCAATGAATGCAAGAAAGATCAGACACATATTCACTTCAGTAATGACTTAAAAATTAGTCATCATTAAAGATGTCCTTTGGTTCAGTCATCAATACATGCGTATAAAACATGCACAAAATTCACCAGAACACAGGAAATGACATCTACTATGTTACATTTTTTCGGATGGAGGACCCCCAGACCCCCGCTTTAGGGTTGGGGGCAATGGATGCAAGAAAGATCATATACGTGTAATGACTTAAAGATGAGAAGTCATTATTATTCACCTACATTTGGCATTTTAAGGCTGAAATTGTACTAGTACTAGTAAAGCAAGCCTGATAAAAGTATCAAACATGCACAAAATTCAACAGAACACAGGAAAATATATCTGTTAAGAGGTTTTGGGGAGAGGACCCCCAGACCCCGGTAGGGGAGTTCCGCGCACCCCCCAAAAATCTCCTGGATTCTGACCGTCCAATGTTGACAACCCTGGACTGACTGACCTCTCTCTCTAATTATATGTTAGATGTTTATGTCAGAAGAGAAAGGCTATTTTACCACACTTGAGACTTTTGCAATGAAAGATCACATCACTCGAACAAATGACATTTTTGATGGACTGTTTACAGTATACTGTCTGTGAAAACTTAACTGAATCATGAACTGAACTGATTTTTGTTGCTTTTCTTAGACAAAATACACTGATGATTGTGCTGTCAAACGATGAAACTATATGGAATCTATAAAAAGGTTGTGGGGGTCCCTGCTTCATCTCTCTCTCAACTAAGGGGTCCTTGGCCTGAAAACGACCCCTGATCTATATAATAGCTACCTAGCACATTTCAATACCAATTTGCCTGTTTTTTGTTTCTAGTCAATTGGTAACATGATATAGAGATGTCATTCCACCAGACTAGAAACCAAACATCTCCCTCGCCCCGTTTCTAAAACAGTCCAAGGATGAGGGAGGTTTAATTACACCTGATCCTACAGTCCTTCTATAATCAGCTGTTTAAGACACTAAGCTCTGCGCGTAACACCAAGACTGACGTGTTCTTCAAAACTTAATTAAATCTAGTTCACCCCCCCCCCTCTCCCCCAAGTAACGTTGACAACAAAGCCTTGTTCAAAAGATCAAATAGTCACGTGTCTAACCGTTACCGGAGGCCGCTGGCTCTGTTTATTGTCTCTCATTAAACGGTATATAACGTTACACTCCCCCTCCCCCAAATAACGTTAATAATATCTGGCTCTCTGGCGTAGCCCTTAGCATGTTAACCACCGTCTGTCTGACTGACGGACACCGCATTATGATGTTAGGAATACTAATACATGACGTTTAACCAGCCGAACGTTGTATAGCTGCACTATATGCTGTTTATTTACACCTATGTACTCAAAACAAAACAATGTCAGCCTCTTTTGCATCGTGTCAGAGGATGTTTACGCGAGCCGATCGTAGCTCAAAGGGGGACAAAGAAATGGGCCAACAACACACAGATGGCTAGCTATGCAAATAGCAAATGTTAGCCTGCCAGTGTAGCTGGCCACCTATACACTACAGTGGTGTAAAAAGTATTCACATGTTTTACCTCAGTAAAGGTATCAATACTGCAATGTAGAAACACTCTTGTAGATCGGCCATTTTCAAATGGCCGCAATGTATATATGGCTGTATGTTTTGTAATAAATCAAAATCTTCAAAGTAATTAGTAACCAAAGTATTCAGATACTTGAAGTGGAGTAAAAGTACAATATTAACAACCGAGATGTCAGATGTAGTGGAGTAGAAGTAAGAGTATTGGCAATAGGAAATACTCAGGTAAAGTACACATACCTCAAAACTGTACTTAAGTACAGTACAGTACTTGAGTAAATGTACTCAGTTACTTTACACCACTGCCACCTACAGTGCCAGGCTGCTAGCTTGCTAAACTGGTTAGCTCGCCTTGGCTAGCTTTGTACCCACAGCTAGCCGCAGCTGTCACGCTGTTTATTGACCAAAACACTTGTCCCCCTGATTAATGACAACTTTTCCCACTCCCACGCGGCTCTTACCCACGCAGTGGATCAACGTGTGCCGCCAAGAGTCGAGTTCGCGCCTGAAACCCTTCCGTTCTGCCGTGCATTTGTTGCTCCGGCACTGTGCAGCCGCCATTCTGCCCGCCGTCCTCCTTCCCCCTGCCCTGCTCTCTCTCTGGACGTCACCAGCACCGACCCTGAGTGTAGCAGCAGTCTGCTAGGAACAGATTCCAACCACAGCAGGCATCGTCCTTCTCCTCCTCCTCCTACCTGGGAAGATCAGTGCTCAGATCCGTTCTAGAGCCCGCCCTACTGGGAAGCCGCGATTGGATGCGTACCATGTCTCGCACAGAATATAGCTGAACATAGAAAATCTCCTCTCCAGGGCCAGGGGTCATCATCATCATCGGACAAAATGTGTCCGTACATCTCTTTTTACCTTGTGCCAGTGATGACTGCACCTTTTCCTATGCAACCTTCGAATAAATTCTTCAATCAATCAATGAATCAAACCCGTGGCAAGACTTGTCCTTGACCGTAGTAATGGGGTCTTTTTGTAATCACAAGACTGGATGGCAGCCTTGAATGGGTTTTCTTCAGAATATATTTTACACTGATTTACTATGACATTGACACACACACTATGACTCCACTAGTCCAGTGTTATTAGACTATTTATCTTTATTTTCACGGACTACCATAACTCTTGAGAGAGTGTTGTACAAATGGAACCATGTAGGGTCCATTTGGTTGGGCCATGATGGACCCGTAGGAACCATGGGTCCATTTGGTTCCATTTGTAGGCTTTATTGAAGTTTTGCAGGGTCTCCAGTCTTTCCACGGTCTCTGACGCTGAGCATAACGGTGCACAACCCTAGAGAGGACACTCTGACTGGGTCCTTCTTCTTTTTTTTCTTTTTTTTACAATACCGCTAGATGGCGCAGCGGTAACGCTGACGCAGCGCTACAGACAACGTTTCCGTATCCGCTTTAGACCGGATGTGTAAACTGCAAAGTGAATTGTTCCCACTTCCCAGTTTGAAACTAGGGAAGATAGATACCCAGTGGTAGCACAGCAGTATACAGTTATTTACAAAGTTACAGAGAAGTAAGAAAAAGGTAGGAAGAAACAAGAACAGTACTGTAACAGTAAAGAGAAGGGTTAGATAATAATAATAATATAATATATAAATATATATAGACCTATACATAAAGTGTCTTAGGGCACAACTATCAAAAAAGTACAGTGTCTACAGAGATCCAGAGTCCAAAGAGACCCTAGCAAAATACTCAGAAACTACTAACACAACCTTATAGTGCAATGTCAAAAATCTGTGCGAAAAAAACAAAACAGCTCAAATAAGAAGAAACTAGGAAGCGTGTCACAGCCAGACACACATGAGCACCCTCACTGGAAGGTCCTTGGAGGTCAAAGTCAATACAGCTATAGTTCCGTAAGTCTAGGTTAGGAAGGAAGTAACCTCTTGGTGTTCGTTCACAACAGGCCGTTTGGTTTCCGCCTAAAGCGCGGAAACCACTAGAAGAAGCGGCGTCGCTTTGATTTGGTTCCCCCCGTTTGTTTCCCCAATCCCTATTAAAATGCTCGAGTAGCCTAGTGTAGTCTTGCCAGTCGCTAACAGTTGGACTAAAAGATGCATGTACCAAACGATTTTTTCAAAAGCAAAACTACTCTGCATCAAGGAGTTTATTAGGTAGGCCCTAAAAGTATGTCCTTGAGTGCAGGGGAATATTTTGTGTTAAAACTGAATCCGGTTTGATCTTTCCGGCAAATTGTAGTCCTTTGAGTACTACAACATGACGTTTTGTGGTTTCCGCTCCAGACCGGTTACAAGCCCGAAAAGTGAAGTGATCCCAGACTAGGAAGGAAGTCCTTGTCAATCGTCCGTTATGTGTCTCGACAGCTTAAGGGCAGCCGGTACAAAAGACTTTCCTAGTCTCTCGCATCTCCGACCTGGGTAGGCAAAACGGTCGTTTCCTCTCTTACTCCAGTAACTGATGATCTCCAGATGGAGGGGGTGGGAGGAGTTCTCCAAGATGGAATCCAGCTTCCTAGCCGTTCGCAAGGTAAATAGGAGGTAGGGACATCACGTGACAACGGGGATACACCATGTCCAGCCATGAAGCTCACCATGGGTGCCAGTATCGCGAGACTATCCACCGTTTCCTGTCTGTGAACCAAATCTCGCGATACTTTGGAGACAGAAACGATTATTATTTACTGTTATTATTATTATTTAATTATGCACTGTGCACATCGAAAAGCACATGATTGTAAAAATACCTTTGATATATTTTCTTTTATATTCCTGAACAGATTATATGACAAAGGTCTCAGTCGTTCATAAATAGTGTTTCTTCCAGGTTTGTTCATGAGCTGATCTAGCCGGCTCCATCATTCTGGCACCCATGAGCGTCATGGCAGCTCCTGGCGGTCACGTGTTTCCACCAACCTTGTTGAACCAACCTTTTAATTTCAACTAGGCCTAACTCAGACAGTGTAGACTTCAAATGGAAACATTGTCCATTTGGTTCCATTTGTAGTAGCCGACACTCTGATGAATAGATGAAGAATAACGAATGAAAACATGCTAGAAATGACAGGAGTTGGATTCAAACTCAGGCCCCCATGACTCACAATCATAAGCATTTGATAGGGTTGGTGGGTTTTTATAACCCCACAGGCCCCCTGGCGAAAATACATTTTGTTTTCATTAGATATCAAGACGCCCAATGCGCCCATATTATCTGCATAAATTCATACGGATACTATATGTATTTTGTAATTTCCAATATTAGGGGTCCATACTTTCACTAAGTGGGCCCCCTCACAATAGTACAAAAGCTTTTATTTTCGCATTATCGTGACTCTTGAGGAAGCGGCAGCGCGGCGCCAATCATAAACATCCGGGGTAAAGTGTAGACCAGGTATTTATTCAAGTTGTCTTGTCAACACAACACGTGAAACATGGGGAGGGGTAATCAAAATCAAGAGCACAGAAACAAAAGGAATATAGGAAAAAAGCTATCAATGTTACAGCTGCAACATGCTCATCGCTGAGCAAATTTTTTAAAACAGTGAAGCCGCCTGCAACTACAGATTCTGCCACAGAAAGCAGCGATCACATTTCAGACCTTCGCAACACAGCAACTCAGCAAGTAAGTTTCAGGTCCTAATTTGAAAAGTGCTTTTTTTATCAACCTTCTATTAGCCTCGGAAACCCAGGCTTTTATTTTGGCGATAGGAAGATTGGCAGTGTTTTATGCAGAGGATGTGGACGCAGAATGTGTTAAGTATGACATCATTTTGTAGGCAGAGGAGAATTTCTGCCCCCAGTTTCCGTGAATCTTTTTACTATTTTTACTATTTACACATTTTTCTTCTCTTTGTTGTTGAAAGGAAAGTGTTAGAATTATACTTTAGTCGTTATTTTTTAGTCGTATTTTGAAATAGCGAGGGACAGAAAATGCTCTGGGGGCAGATTCTCCTCTGCCTACAAAATGATGTCACGGCTTAAAAGCCCCTAAAAAAATGCCTGTTCCCTGATGGAGCACTGATGTTGTAAATGTTGGTAAAATTAGTCAAATGGAGTCTGTACGGCTGAAGATAAAAGAACACATGATGTCGGTGGGAGAGGAGATATTGTGTGTTTTGGAGAAACAGCAGTGTGGTGTTGATGTTTGTAGTGTGAAGCGTAATGTCAGTTGTCAGGCTGAATTCACACTAAAGAGTGATATACCCTCTCCTTGTCCTTTGAGAAGGAGATGGGGAGGGTGTCGTCCAATTCATTCTCTATGGAAGTCACATGGTTTCATGCCTCTTCCAAGCCTCTTGGCTTGGATCAATGACTTTATTATTTGTAGGAAGCCTCAGAGTGTTTGTATTGGAGCGCCTCAGTGCGGCTGCAGAGTTCTGTAGTGCTTGTTGTAGGCTATATGCAGAAATAAAACAAGGAGCCGGAGGCTATTCTAATTGCTGTCATGGTTGATTCTTGTTGCACCTTTTGGCTTTTTTGCTCCATCTATTGTTTCAAATTAAATATAGGCAAATGCACAGAGCTCTGCCCTGTAGTTTTTCATTTGGCTATTCACCACAGTTATTAGCTTATGATTGCCACTGTGGGTTAATCATTGTAGTTTGCGCTTAAATCATGCAAAGACAACAGACCCGGGCCCCTTTGATCAGGATCAATCAGAGAGAGAGAGGTCAGTCAGTCATCAGTCAGTCAGTCACACAATGCATTTCCACCATTATCTATTCACTCGCTTCAGCAACTGATCCCAACTTTCACATGGCATTGGCCATTAGCATTATACAGACGGTGACGGAGCCCGAATTTCATTTTACCCAAATTCAAGCTATTTATTAGCGTTTCTTCACCACTTCTGTTCAACTCTACAGCCTGTTGTCAGGGTTACAGTCCGTTCCTCCAGGCCATGGGATCTGTAGCCCCACACTAGAGCCCTGCAAGCCCGACAGGACCCGACCACGGCCCGGCCCGGCCCGCCCCGGGCTCGTTTCTGAAACTCACCAACGGGCCTAAAGGGCTCAGAACCATGCTCGGTACATTTCGCGCTGTGAATTTCACACATGACGTCTCTGTGTGCGGCTGTGCGCATAGCTAGAATGGAGGGTGTGAGTGAGTGCTGCCTCGCATAGGCTATAGTCTTTTAGGCTATGGGTTCTATCCGTATCTATAGCAACATGGCTCTGATTGGTCGTGACATGAGTACATTAGCCAATGGCCGCGACGAGCCGAGGGCTTTACGGCTTTTCTTCTGTCACACACTCACACAAACTCTGTGTGTCTGTGACTCACACAGCGAGACTAGAAAATTAGGAGCACTACTGTAGATTCACCCATTTTACAGTCATTTCTCAAATAAATCGCCCTAACCCCGACCTCCCGTATCCGTTCATTACGAAATGCGTCTTTACTCTTTAGTAGGCTAACTGGACGATACTCCATATTTTACGCGATGGCTTGTAACCACGGCAAGCCGAAAATAATATCAATCAATCAATGTCTAATTTTCTGCTGTAAGGATATACAGTAACATAACAAACGGTGGGTGGAGGACGATTTCTTACTTGTGTTGTGATGTTGACTTCTTTCTTTTTAATCAGAGCGCAAGACGAGAGGGCTGTAGCCTACTGAATTTCCCACGTGGGATAATAAAGGTATCTATCTATCTACATACTGTCTCCGACCACAGCGTTTTCGTTGGAAAGTTCCAACTTTCTAACGTGTGTGCAGCTTTCCGAACTCAAATTAGGAGTAATCCTTTTCAGAAGTTGCAAGAGATGTCATTTTGTAGTTGAACGGGACCGGGCTCGTTTCTGAAACTCACCAACGGGCCTGGGGCCGGGCCGGGCCGGGCCACACATTTCAGGCCCGTGCAGGGCTCTACCCCACACATACACACCCCTCTCTGTTACAGTTAGGAATGTGCATGGTCTCTCTCTCTCTCTCTCTCTCTCTCTCTCTCTCTCTCTCATGTGGGTTGCAGGCATGCACGGGTCACGCATTCACAAGTGCGTTTGATCTGTGTCTCATCTTCCAACGGGTATGGAAAAACTATGTGGAGCAAGCGCATACATCCCCATACTTCTATTCACCTAATTTTGCTGTTAAATTATTTGTATCCATCATAAATCACTCCTCCATGGGCTGCTCCTTACATTATGATGCTCCCACATATTCTCACGCACGCACCAGTTACAGTAACTTTCCCCACAACCCACACATATTTTGGAGCACATATCTTCGAAGGGTAAGGTCTAGTATATACAGTATGTTACAGTCAGTTTGGGTAACTCAGTAAGAGTGCTTGTTTTGTCGTTCACCAGGCCCGTACACAATGGTACACCACCTGGATCAATTCACCTTGATAGTCTCTTATCATCGCACCTGTGTAATTCTGCGTATTCACCATGAGATGGCGACAACAGCCATTCACTTGTGTAGTCGCTGACGTCACTCGTTTGCGACACCTCTTTCGTTGTTTATCCACTAGCCTAGCTCAGCTGTGTTTAGCCATTAGCTTACTATGCCTAACTCTAACCCTAACCCTAACCTTAACCTCTGTAAAACTATGCCTAACCCTAACCCTAACCCTTACCTCCGTGGGGTGAGGCGCTATCGTTCCTGCCGATGCTACGTTGTTGTTGTTGTTGTTGTTGTTGTTGTTGTGGATCAAAGCGACCGCTTGTTCCGCCCCGCACCAGGGGCGGAACACGCCCCATGTCACGCCCCGTGACATCTACTATTACATTCCCCTAAGAAGCCACGCCCACATAGGCATAGGCACAGTGCAGTAACGACATGTCCATGTCCCAGAGAGACCCACAGCCCCTCCTCAAAGAGAGGCACGCTCTATGCCGTCCGCTCATTCGCTAGCCGTCGCCATGGTGTCAGCCTATAGAATAAACCTTCCGCGCTCCCAGGCTATGGGATCAGTGCCGTTCATTCGCTAATCGCTAGGATCCCGTTGTTTTCGCTGCTATTCTGCTGCATTTCTTACGAAAACAGCATTGCTGGCCATTGGGACACACAATGGCAACAAACATCGTGTGTGTCTGTCTGTGAGTGCGACTGTGCGAGCGAGCGAGCGTGACTGCGTGCGTGCATTGCTCGCACGTGTGTGTGTGTGTGTGTGTGCTGCGTGCATTGCGCGCACGTGTGTATGTGTGTGTGTCTCGGTGTGTGAGCGGTTGCTTCCACACAGAACAGCGAACATGTCATCAGCTTGGTGCGTGCATGTACATTGCGTGTTTGTTAGTTACTGTGTGTATGTGTGTGTGCACTCACTGTAGCCTACTGTATTGTGTGTCTGTGCCACCCGCGCCCCCCTCTGCAAACAAGAACATCGGACATCGTTCATTTCTTCCCCGATGTTCCGATGTTTTTTATCATCGTTAATTTACCCTAAACCTGTCTTTTAGAACATTGGAACTGCTATTTTACTCGAACACAAGTGAACTGCTTAGCAATCATCTGATTGTCAATGCCAGTGCATGTGTGCAAATCAACTGCACAACCCCATGTCAGATGAACAGCAGAATATAGATTAATAAATGTGAAAAATACAGTAACATCCCCACATTAATAGACACTTAATATCCAGCAAGCAATAGACATTAATTACTGAAAAGAAATTCAAAGCTTAGGCATCATTCAAATAAGAGAGAAGCCCCTGTAACCTTACTGTTCTGATGGACAAATAAGTTATAGGCTAATCCTTTTGCAAAAAAAATAATAAATCCATGTTTTGTTACTTTTAAAACAAGATCCAAATAGGACATTTTCAGCTGTTAGATTTATGACAGGGGAATATCCCTGCCAGGCCAGGTTTTCTACCCAGGCCTGTGAAATTCATAGGCTGTCAGTGCTGCTGTGCGCTAGCCTGGTGAGCTGTGCACAGCAGTGGAATATCTCTGCCAGGCCAGGTTGTCTACAAGTGGCCAATTGTAATGGAATCTGCTCAAAGCCACCCTGTGCCTGAGGGGTTTAGCCACCCTGTGCCTGAGGGGTTTGTTTGCAAGGTATATATAATCCTATAGACGTTACGTGGCGACACTAGAGGTTCGGCCGGCTTCAACTGTACTCGATGTCCATTCTAGGGCTCCACACTGAATTAACTGCCTGCTCTTTAGTCAGTTTAGTTTTATATGCAACCACTTGGTGGCAGCAGAGGACTTCCTGTTTTCTGCAGTTGTGTCAGTACTCATAAAGATTCTTAAGAGTACTGATGTAGAATCACAGGTTGAGTCACTTTAATACTCAACCTTCATGATAAAACAAGAGCCCAAGTGGCTCTCCGTTTAGCTCTCTGATACTAAAATGCTTCATGAATATAGGCCCCCAATAGATCTCTGGACCAGGTTCCCTCTAATCCAGCCTGACAGTAAGGTTTAGGGAGAGAATAAGAAACAGAGACAAGGGCACACAGACAGATAGGGAAGGAGGGGGATGATGGGGACAGAGAATAAGACAGTGAGAGTAAAGAGAATAAAAAGAAAGTGATGAGAGGTAGCAGATAGAGAGATGAGATTGAAGGTTGAGCTTGAAGGAGACAGCCGCTGTCACGGGTCCAGCTGGAATCAGTTGTCACGGTGACTTAGGGCATGGTCGTTGTAGAGATGCTGATGAAAGGCAGCGGTCTGGTGAATGGCATTCTGGGCCAGAGCGTGACCAACAGCATACAGCCCAACCTGCCCTGGGGACAGAGGTGTTTATAACCAAGGTCAGTGTGTGTGTATGTGTGTGTGTGTGTGTGAGTGGGTGGGTTTGATTGCAAGCACGCATGCATATATCCAGTTATACAGATTGACGATGGGCATGTATACGTGCATCCATGTGTATGTTGTGTGGACTTAGTAGTGACTTAGTAGTATGTGTATGGAGTGACAAGGAAATGAATGGTGACTTAGCACTAACATTGCACCCAGAGGGACTTTTAACACCTCCACCACTACCAGACCTCATTATGGTTACACCACACACAGCTCTCACCGCAGGGAGTGACACTCAGTGGTGTGTGTGTGTAAGCATGCATGCATGCGTGTATGTATGCGCATGTGTACATGAGTGTGGACATATTTTTAGTACATGCGTGCGTGTGTGTGTGTGTGTGTGTGTGTGTGTGTGTGTGTGTGTGTGTGTGTGTCGGTGTGCTGATGCACCTGGATCTTGTTATGTCGTTTAGGAAGGGGGCCCAGTAGCCAGCCACACATTTTAATTCCCCCCCATTTCCCTGCCTCTCATAACACAACAGCTACAAAATACAAATAGACTGTGTCGACAAACTACCAGGTATTAAGAATAACTACAGGCTGGAGAAACCAAGAGCACACATTGCACTGCCAATGGTAAAACAAAACAAAACAAGATAAAGACCAAGTTATCCATCTCTTTGGTTCTCTCCTCCACCACATTCATCACTGTTAACATGCAACTCTTCTGTTTGTCCCTGCTCCCTTAAGAGGGCAGTGTGGCTGTTGCTTTTTGATACGCTTCACAGTCAATTAACCACTAGCCGGGCCATGCCACACCGTAGTACAACAAGGTATAAATCAGGTTTAAGTGGTTAAATATACAGGTGCCTTCTAAGAGACCATTCAACAGGCCCAGCTCTCCACATGCAATAAAACCAACACCTCCCCTATTTAATATAAAAAGGATTTAGCTGGTATTAGGTGGTGGTGGGGGTACAGTAAGGGGTCACACTAATGAACAATTAAAACTGTCTGGACTTGGGGTGTGCTCTCTTTCCCTGCCTTACAGAAAGTGCCCTAGAACTGACTGTGACGCATTATATCGACCATTTCATTTTATCTCAAATTTAGATGCTAGATATAACTGCCTTTGTTGTAACCAAAGTTAATGAAGCCTTGCTTGTCCCTGCGATGCAATGATGCAGATGTAGCACCCCCACCCTCCAATTTTCAGCTTGATTTTATTTGACCACAATGTGGCACGCAAAAGTCTGTGGGGAACTCTGTTAATGATGGGGCTACATAGACTGGGCTAAAAAGAATAATTCAACAAGTTTAATTTCCAAAAGCGTACATTACTGGTTATTCTTAAGGTGGTGATTTGTGATAGTTGATGGACTCAGTATGCTGTTATGTGCAAGTACTTGGACCCAACACCTTCAATCATTTGTACATCAAATGAATCAAAATGAGTCTTTTATTGCAGTAAAACCACAGTCCCTGCAGATTGGGAGCGCCCTGGGTCTCATTGTAGCAATAATCTCACATATAAATTATGACATGTACAGTCATCCACCACACCACACATTTAAACCCGAATTATACTAAGGCGTTTGAAAGTTTCACACACACCAAACACTGCAGCTCTCGAGCTCTCAATGCATTGCATTTGCAATTTTGGGAGCTTGTAGAAAGAACAATTGTTTTCGGCACAGAACACCATCGTACAAACAGAACAGAAGTCACCCTAGAATGACCCTTCAAATGGGATATCCAAAAATCACTTGGCATTGTATTTATGAAAGTATATGAGGGTGCAAGGAAAGAAAATAAATGTGGAAATGATTAGATCCCACATAGGTGTTCAAACTCAGCGTGCAACTGTGCATGTATCGTATGTGTGTATGAAATGATGTGCACACAAACACACACACACACACACACACACACACACACACACACACACACACACACACACACACACACACACACTCACACACATACACACACATGGGTTGCTCCCGGATCAGTGTTGTTGTTGGAGCATGGCCATTCTGATTACTGCAGAGGTGCAGTTTTCTCCTCCATACAGAATCGGAACGCTCAGCTCTCCTGCCCATGTCCAAACATAAGGCCACGTTCGCTATTGTGCAAGCAGTTGTATAAAGAAATTGGTTTATAATTCTCATCTTAAAATCAGAGAGGGTGGTGACTATATGAAATAATAAAACTTTAGTAGTAATCTTGTGTTTCTTTGCATTCCTTTCTGGGAGACCGGGTCCTGGCTCATATAAATCATAGATGCAGTGTTCTGGAACAGAGTGATAAGCTTGAGAATTACATGAGGGATAGATGGAAGGGTGGAGTGGGGTGTGTAGGTAAACAGGAGGCAGAAAATAAAGAGTTTAATCACAGATTACAGATCAGGGCAGTTGGTAGGGAGGGAGCAAGGAACCATAAGGTCTCCATGCGTGCGTGCGTGTGTGCATGTGTGCGTGTGTGCGTGCGTGCATGTATGCGTGTGTGCGTGCGTGTCTGCACACATGAATTACTTTAGAGCTGCACTGCTGTGCAGGGACACTCAAAACCACCACCGATGTGAAGAGGCCTTTCATAACTGCCCCTCTGGCCAGCTGGTTTCAACTGACTGACCGATCAGAGAGAGAGAGAGAGAGAGAGACAGAGAGCAGGGACGTGCAGAGAATGTAGAGAGGCAGGGGCTGAAAGTTCTAAAAGGGCCTTTTGGTTGAAAAATCAAAAATAGAAGACCTCCAAGCTCACAACGCGTCGCGCTGCGACGCGTTGTGAGCTTGGAGGTCGGCTATTTCCGGTGCTTGATACCACACTGAACTAAGCATAATCAAGTCAATACTGGAGATCATGTGGCGTAACGGTATGGCTTTCTACACAGAGAGGGCTATTCTTTGAACATAAGAGTGTTTGAACAAGGGCAATTCTCTTGTATGCTGCCTTATGGCATGGAAAGAGTGCGTTTGAATTTATTTCACCACAGTAAAAACTGCATTCATGGTCTGAAGAGGGCACTTTTTACAGACGGATAAAAGGACAGGGGCTCAAGCCCCCTTTGATGTCTATGTGTGCAAGTGCCTGAGAGAGAGAGAGAGAGAGAGAGAGACAGAGGTCAGTTGAATATGAGGGTTGTGTGGGGCCAGACCTCGCCCCAGGGAGGATGGGCCAGGGGTAGAAAGGAGAGGCAGGGAGGGAGGAAATCGTCAAACTAGAAACACATGCAAGGTCAAGTGTACTCCTTCATCTAGTATATTACAAGTTGGGGAGCTGTAGTTGAACTTATCAGCCTGGATGCTTCAGTTTCTCTCTCTCACTCGCTGTCTCTCTGACTGTAACTCTTTTTATCTCTCTCTATTTGTCCCCACTCCCCTTCTCTCTTTCTCTCTCTCTCTCTGTTTGTCTATCCATTTGCCTGTGTCTAAAACGTGTTCAGGCCAAGGACCTCTTAGTTGAGAGAGAGATGAAGCAGGGACCCCCACAACCTTTTCATAGATTCCATATACTGTAGTTTCATCGTTTGACAGCACAATCCATCAGTGTATTTTGGATTCATGACAATCTGTTTTCAGATATTTAGCCACTCAACATTTAATAAACTTGATCTTTCACTCTGTACTTGTTCTTCTCTTTTTCCCCTCTACGGGAGGCATTGAGAGCTTGTAGATCTGCTATTTTTGGCTAAAGTTCTCAGAATATGGACACTAGAGTTCAAGTGCATGCATATACAAAAGGAGAAAAAAAAGTTTCTATCACACAAAGATTTGGAGGACCCCCTGTAGTAACTCTGAGGACCCCCTTGGGGTCCCGGACCCCCCGTTGAAGACCCTTGGTCTAAAAGACACCACAAACCACTATGTGAAAACCACTCCCAATTCTCTCTCGCTTTCACATGTCACATGCATACATGCACATACAACGTCTGGTTGTTTTCGACATATACAACAAAGCAGGAAAAAAAAACATTTTTAATACTGTTAGTAGCACTGAGAGAGTCGACATGGCACAAAACAAATAAAACATAAACGCTGGCGCCCTGAGTCTGTATTGCTGTCAGTAGCTCTCTGATGTGTTTTCAGGAAGTGTCAGACGCTGATGTTATTTATGAATACCCTATAAAAACTCTCCAGCTCAGCCAGATACTGGGTTCTCCGACATCATTGGCTGAATGAAAGAGGGCTGTGTTTTGATAGGTCTGAAATGGCTTATCATTGCTTATCTTTAGAATAGCTGAAAGGATGTCTCCCGACACACACACACACACACACACACACACACACACACACACACACACACACACACACACACACACACACATGCACAAATGTACACTCACAAAGACAAGTACTGTCCTCATATTTATAATTCCAATATCCCCAAGTTTGATGTTTATCTAATGATAGTGAAATGAAATAGTAGTGTGAATTTGAAACTGTCAGTGCTCATAAAGCACTCATAAATCTGGGAGTACGTGTGTGTGTGTGTGTGTGTGTGTGTGTGTGTGTGTGTGTGTGTGTGTGTGTGTGTGTGTGTGTGTGTGTGTGTGTGTGTGCGTGCGTGCGTGCGTGCGTGTGTGTGTGTGTGTGTGTGTGTTCGTAAATCTTCTTAGAGGCTTATGTTTGATGTATTTACAGTATATGAGGTCAGGCATCACTGGAGTTCTCTCTGTCTCCCATCATACTTAGAGTAATACCTGCTTTCTGTCTGTCTGTCTGTCTGTCTGTCTGTCTGTCTGTCTGTCTGTCTGTCTGTCTGTCTGTCTGTCTTTGTGTCTGTCTGTCTGGACTTTCAATGAAACCACACAGCACTCCAAAACTAAAACTGAAACCTAGATAAACTTACAGATGGTTAAATGTATAGAAACATTATCTTACTAAATAGTGATTGGGATCGAGGATCACTGGCACAAACAAACATAATCTTTATATTACATCAGAGTAAGTGATCTACTTCCGGGTCATCACCCGTATGTATCGCTAACTTAATACCAAACCACTTGGCCAAGATGTACCACATAATATGTACTAAATATAGCTTAAAATTTCAAACACCCATGTCACCTTTGCATGATGTCGTTTCCAAACCTCTGTATACAGTTGTATTCGTTATTACCCTCATATTTTGCCTCTGTATAAAATAGCCTCAAGTCGACCCGGAAACAGTTAGCCAAATAGCTAATAGTTAGCTCACAACTTTCCACTTTTCTCTTTCACCTCAATCGCAGTAACGTCCGTATACACCACGTCATCGCATCACCGATACTTTTTTTTTTCTTCTTTTTTTTCCAAAACATTTTTTTTTTCAAAACTTATTTTTTTTCAAAAAATGTTTTTTTTCAAAAAAGAATTTTGACCCATATTTGACCATTACACACCACGCTGCCGCAACAGGGCGGTGAGGGCCTCGCAGCGGCCTGAACTCTAGACTTTTGCCGCAAACTTCTAGTTGTCTTACATTTACTTAAGTACTGTACTTACTGTATAGTTTTGAGGTACAGTATTTCCAATTTCCGATACTTTTAGTACACTACACTACATCTCGGATCCAAATATTATACTTTTACTCCACTAGTACGTTTATTTGAAAACTTTTGGGAGACAAACTTGGATTTTTCAATTAAAAAAACATTTAATGGCTTCTTCTTCTTCTTTCGTATATCATCAGATGGCCAACTCAGTGTCCTGCAGCCACGCCCTCGTCTCTGGTCCTAAATCGAAAAGACCAGCTTCTGAGGGTGGGCTGTATAGGGGGCAGCCGGTGATAATGTGCTCGGCAGTCTGTTCAGGCTCGCCACAATCGCATGCCGCACTGTCCGTTAGGCCCCACTTCTTCATAGAAGACTTGAAGCGCCCGACTCCAGTGCGCAGACGGTTCAGCGAGGTCCATAGGTGTCGTGGCATATCTTCTCCTTTTACACCACCTCCTGGGTCCTGGATGTATCGCTGCATACGAGAGGGCCCAGTTGTCTCCCATGAACGTTTCCAAGATGCTGCCAGCCAGGCGTCTCTGGACAAGTCCTCAGGGATAGACTGTAGCATCTCTTGTGCTGCCTTGTTGTAGGGATGGCGAGACTTGAGCCTGCCTGGTGGTGCCGGTGTTGTTGTGGCTTTGTGCAGGATGTGCCAGTCATACTTCTGGGCTTTTCTTGCCAGGGCGAGGGTAGCCGCATCCCGTCGGAGACTGGCTGGGGCGATTCCAGCCAGGACTGGCAGGTAGGACACAGGGGTGGGTTTCAGACAACCAGTTACTGTCCGGAGGGCGCTGTTGATGACAGTGTCGACCTTGTTGACATGGGGACTTCTGCTCCAGACAGGGGCGCAGTATTCTGCTACGGGCAGGACCAGGGCTTGCGTGGATATGCGTAGGGTCTGGGGGGAAGCTCCCCAAGTTGAACCTGCTAGGCGTCGGATGAGCGAGACCCTTGCTGTTGTTTTGGCCTTCACTTCATCCAGATGTTGCTTGTAGGAGAGTGTTCGGTCCAAGCATACACCGAGGTACTTGGGGGCTTGCTGGAACTCCAGGCGGTGGTTGCCAACATGCACATCCAGTTCCCTTCTTGCTTCCCGGTTGTAGAGGTGGTAAGCTGCAGACACTGTTTTGCCCATGCTGAGCTGAAGATGCCACTTCTGGAGGTAGTTTGCCAGGATGCCCATGTCTCGGTTGAGGTCATCTTCCATCGCCTTCCATGTTGGACGTCGAAGCATGATGGCCAGGTCGTCCGCACAGCCGTACTTGGTGGATGTTGTATCTGGCAGGTCATGAATGTATATGTTAAACAACATAGGTGAAAGGACGGAGCCTTGCGGGACACCGTTCTTCAGCCTTCTGAGCCTGCTGGTTTGGCCATCACTGGTCTGTAGGATGAAGCTCCGGTTGGATATCATCTCCATGATGAACCTCACCATATGCCGGTCCGGGATTGTCCTCAGCAGTTTCAGGTGTAGTCCACGGTGCCACACAGTGTCATAGGCGGCTGTCAGGTCCAGGATTACTACTCCGGCTTTCTCGTTGTCCTGAAAGCTGTCCTCGATGTCCTGAGTGAGTAGCGTAACCTGGTCCACTGTTGACCTGCCTCTGCGGAAGCCGGCTTGTTCCGGGGGGAGTTGTGTGTCCACCACTGGCTCGATGCGGCTGTGTATAAGCCTCTCCAGGATCTTATATGGGACACATAGCAGGGAGATGGGCCTATAGGACTTCGGGTCTTCGGGGGGTTTGTTTGGCTTTGGCAAGGCTATGACGGAGGCACGGCGCCAGGTCTTTGGGATCTTGGACCTTTGGAAGCATGATGAAAGGAACGAGCAAAGCCAGTGAGATGTTCTTTTACTTTGGTGTATGACAAACTCTGGATGGATATTGTCTCGACCTGGTGACTTGCCCGGCTTCAGTTTTTTTATTGCTGCCCTTAGTTCGGCTGTCGTGAAATCTCCCGAAAGATTAGCATCAACGCTAGCTGCCCTGGAGAGATGATACCTCACACGATGTCAGTCTTGTGAAGTGTTTGTCTGCCCCAGGGAAGCGGCCATTTTTTAGGAGCTGGGAAGCGATGGAGTCGGCTGTCACTGGACACCTGCGGGGTGTTGTTTTTCTCCCTGAGAGCAGGTTGATCGTCTGCCATGCCTTCCGGCTGGTGTGGGTGAAGTCCTGCACTCCTCATCCCAACCTGGGATATAGTTCTTGTTAAAGCCACGTGGGATGTTGTGCTTTGCTGCCCTTATCAGGACAAACAGTTTTTTTTGGAAATTAATGCCTACTTGATCATGCGTCACACAAACGCATCAAAAGTAGAAGATCCGCAACCTTGAAACGAAGGTGTGGTTTCTACCCTTTTTAGAGTGTTTCTGAAAGGATTGAAGTTGGGGTGAGGGTTACATTTTGGGGTTATTTTCAGGGTTGCGGTTAATGTTAGAGTGTTATAGCATGTGTGTGTGTGTGTGTGTGTGTGTGTGTGTGTGTGTGTGTGTGTGTGTGTGTGTGTGTGTGTGTGTGTGTGTGTGTGTGCGCGCACACGTGTGTGTGCACGACTGCTCGTTCCTGCTCTGTCTCTAAGGTATCATTCTCTTAAAACAAAAGAAGTAACTTTCCATCTCATTATCCAGGAGTTTCACATCCTGTCTGAGTGTCTGTCCACTTTCTTATTCTCTCTCTGTATTTCTCTCTCTGTATTTCTCTCTCTGTATTTCTCTCTCTCTCTCTCTCTCTCTCTCTCTCTCTCTCTCTCTCCTTCCCGCGGTCTCCCCTGCTTTCCTGCACTTTTTCATGAAGATCATACGTCTCATATAGTCTTTATCTTTTATTGAAACCTGTGCTCTCACCTCACCCATGCTTCTGTTTCTCACTTACCGGGACATTATTTTCAGAAAATACTTTTGTAAAAATCATCACTTCTCTCTCCATTCCCTCTCTACACCCCCTCTCTGTCTGTCTTTCTCCTTCAGTAATAGAACAGGGTTTATAAGTCTAGGCAGGCCAGCCTAATCTAACCCACATGCCCACGTTGCTTTGCCCATTCTTTCCTTCACACTAATGATGCTAACGCAGATTCTGCACGGTGTGTGTGTGTGTGTGTGTGTGTGTGTGTGTGTGCGCACGTGTGCGTGCATGCAAGTGCAAGCGGTGTAGGCTATATGTGTGTGT
This sequence comes from Nannobrachium achirus, assembly GCF_963921795.1. Lineage (NCBI taxonomy): Eukaryota > Metazoa > Chordata > Actinopteri > Myctophiformes > Myctophidae > Nannobrachium > Nannobrachium achirus. Next base: position 42,667,655 of record NC_137812.1, read on the forward strand.
GTGTGTGTGTGTGTATGTGTGTGTGTGTGTGTGTGTGTGTGTGTGTGTGTGAGAACACCAGTTGCTGAAAAAAACTTCACCTATAAGCTTAGGGCAAAACTGAGACACTGAGGGAAACTAGAGTTCTTCTCACTTTTCTTTTCTTTTCCACACCAGTGCAAGCACACATGCACACGCACGCACACGCACACACACGCACGCACGTGCGCGCACACACGCACAAACATGCATGCACAGATGTCTTGACTAATTGACTATGAGTGTGTGGTGTGGAGTATCATTCCTCATGATTGGCTCTAAGTGTGTGGTGTGTTTGTGGCTGACATTAATGGGCCACACAGCACTGTGGCACCTCCCACCCCCCACCCACCCACCCACCCAAACAAAACACCAACCGGCTGTCACTTTTTAATCATACTGGGAACCTCGTGGAACGGCGAAGCATTTCTTTCACCCGTTCATATGAAACATATTCACAATTCGTCATGCGACCATGCAGCAACCTGGGTTCTTGTGTATGGGCGTGTGCATGTGAACACGCACGTGTTTATACATGCATGTCATCGGGTGGTTGCGTAATGATCGCGTAGAAAGCAACTTCTCGGTGAAAGCTTCCATCTGTGTGTGTGGTGTGTGGTGTGTGTGTGTGTGTGTGTGTGTGTGTGTGTGTGTGTGTGTGTGTGCTGTGTGCTGTGTGCTGTGTGTGTGTGTGTGTGTGTGTGTGTGTGTGTGTGTGTGTGTGTGTGTGTGTGTGTGTGTGTGTGTGCGTGCGTGCGTGCGTGCGTGCGTGTGATGATTGGTCGAGAGTGACTAATATTGCCCATGTCATGTCATTTCACACTTTCAACATTCTAAATTCTCCATAATGGGAATCAGGAAGGATGTTGGGAAGCTATGGTATATCCCCTATGTCCTGTGCACACTTGTGGGAGTGTGAAAGCTTTCTTTGATATTTTACATTTAAACTGAGCGTTTTCCTACATTTAGTGGGAACATTTTACTGTGTGTGTGGGTCATAATATTTTGCTTATCAGTATGTGTGTTAGTGCATTGTGTGTGTGTGAGTAAATGCATGTGTGCATGCGTGTGGGCGCGTGTGTGTGTGTGACAACTGCAGTACCACAGTTGGTGAGACTTCCTGTAAGGCTTGGCCACACAGTAGGAGGCAGTTGACCTTTTTGTCTGTTTGAGTGAATTGGTGAGTGTGACGAGTGTGTAGTAAATTGTGTGTGTGTGTGTGTGTGTGTGTGTGTGTGTGTGTGTGTGTGTGTGTGTGTGCGCGCGCGCGTGCGTGCGTGTGTGCCAGCTGACAGGATTTACTGTTCGTCAGTTGTGCCTGTCCCCAGTCCATAACTCTCCAACAGGCCCCACTTCTCCCTCCTTGGAAAAAAAAGAAGAATTTGTATCCAATATTGGAGATATGCATATCTTGTTTACAGATATAGGGCCTAGATAGGGCCTCATTCACGAAGCGAAGCGTGCATAAACACCAGATTTGATAATATAGCACCACGCTACTCAACCCGCGGCCCGCGGGCCGCAGTCGGCCCTTTCCGCATGTCTGTGCGGCCCGTCATGATCATACAAATAAAAATATGATTTTTCTAAGCCTGTCAAAGTTAACGCGCGATTAACGCAGTGATGTTTGAGCCTCAGTGCACTCTGTAGGTTAGGGATACGAGTCAGGAAGCGAATGCAGTCAACGTACAGAGCACAGCACTGACAGCAGTGCGAGATACAACAAGACAGACAGACAAATCTGCGGAGATTTTGCAGCAGACAACCACAGTCGGGCTCACTGGAGACTGGATGCATGATGGTCGTGCGATATGAATGCGCGACCGTCATGTTTCAGGCTAATGAAGACATAGACCTTGTCTGTGCTTGTCTCTGGCTCCGCTGTCATTGAAAAATAAAGTCAGCACCGACAGTGCACGCATTCCAACATCCCCTATAAGAGACTTTTTGTCTTGTTTTAAAACAAGATTTGTATTTTATTTTATAATTTATTTTATTTGTTACAAAGAAAAAAGACTTCATTTCATTTCTAGGATATCATTTGAGTCATTGATTTGAATTGTTGCACTCTTGACTGTTACTATCTGTTCAATTCAATTCAAAGGATCTTTATTGGCATGAGAAAACATACCTTTACATTGCCAAAGTTCAATAGCCTTGCATACCCAGACACTGTTGTGGATATTAGTCTGGTCCTTCTCAGTGTTATTTATTTCCAAGGGGCAGTTACAAAGAGATTGAACCAGATCTGTTCATTTTCACTTCACATTTTGTGAATAAAGCCTAATTTGATAAAATGTGATAATTTCGTCATTCCATCCATGATAATCTTTTTGTTCAATGAGGTTTGATTGATTGATTGATTGACTGAAGAATTTATTAGAAGTTTGCAATAGAAAAAAGTACAGTTTCATGACAGTACAAATCACTGGTACAAGGTCAACTAAAAGGAGATCCTAGAAAGCCGAGGCTTATTTCCACAGGAACCACACTTTAAGTTTGAGTTAAGTTTGGCCTGGCTTATATAGATGGAAATGTGGCTGTTTTCTGTGCGTTTCCTTAATTATTAGACTCATAAAGTGTGTTACAAAATCATTGTAAACGTCCAGAGACCTTCATTTTTAGCTTGCGGCCCTTTGACTTTTGGTATTTTGCTGAGTGGCCCCTGAGCCATCTTAAGTTGAGTAGCCCTGATATAGCACATATAAGTGTTTCCACAAGCAGGATTCATCATTACTATTTGTACCTGAATGTTGTCTTTAGGTTGGCCTACACAGAAACTCACATCTGCTCGGCTGTTATTATGTTCTTCGAGCGATTATAAAAGTGCCAAACCTCAAACAAAATGTTTATCGAAAAAAAGCGACACTATGTAACCTATTTCTTAATGAATAAAATGTAACTTTGTCCAATCTGGTAAAGTATGTTACAATATAACTTGTATCAAAGGTCATGTCTCACCTATAGACACAGGCTCTGACACGAGTCCTCCAATTTCCAAATCCTCTGTTTCCAGTTCATCATCATCAGTAATGCAATACAATAAAACAAGAAAGGTATATAACCTTTAATAAATAAGTGTTGCATTGTGAGCTTGTACATCTACTATTTTTGTTGAATGTTCCCCTAAAATATATAGGGATGCTTATTGCTCGGGCTCAAGTGGTTGAAAAAAAAAATCTTAACAAAGATTCATAGTTTTTGAGCGGCTTATAGACTTGACATTTCTAACCGATTTGTATTTATTTTTCAGTTATGTCCCTCAGCCTGTTTGCTGTTTTTGCAAGTGTGACCACATTTTAGCTGAATTGATGACACTATTCTGTCATGCCTTAATGCGTAGAAGACCACAGATGCTCCCCCAATGTCGTGCTAGTAAAAGCATGAAACTGGCTGATGAAATGAACACCAGACAATACACGTCTTACCATCTGAGGAAGATGCAGGGTGTCTGGTTGAAACCTAGCTGTATCCATTACTCCATTCCCAATCCCGATGACAGCAGAAAGGATGTGTTAATCCAAAGGAGAGATTTCCCCTCAGCAGGCACATGCAGAGGGCGGCTTTGGGTGGCTTGGGCATCTATACTTGCCCTTTTGCCTCATAGTGCCCCTTTGCAAAAAAAAGAAAAAGATGTAATGGCCTGCCCAACATGCATGGCCCATATCAAAATAATGATAAATTCACTATAATAATAATTATTTATAATAATTATTTAAATGAGCTGGCTGCCATCAGATATCCAAACACACCCTTACCTTCACCTGATGCAGAGATCTCAAGTGCCCTCCCACCTCGTTAACCTTGCAGCTGCAAACAACTTTATTTGAGACGGCCAGAAAGCATGCTAAGTTCACTGTACTACATTTCTGGTGTGAAATGGCATGGGGGAACCCCACAAAAAGACCACCCCAACAATCGGTGCGTGCTATGCGCGTGCAGAAGTGCCCTTTTGGGAGGTTTGAGCACCTGCCCCTCAGTTGCCACTCTATGTAGGTGTACGACAATTATGGGCACATCATTTATTTTATTTCATTCGTTAAATTCGCTAAAAGTGGGCTTACAGAAATGTATTTTATGACTCAATCAATTAAAGAGCAATCTTTAATAATAATCACTTATCACTTATCAACTGGATAATGGAAAACACTCTCATAATGAGAGAGTGGCATGGGAAACAAAGTGTTAGTGGGAAGCGAGAGAGAGATAGAGAGAGAGAGAGAGAGAGAGAGAGACAGACAGACAGACAGACAGACAGACAGACAGACAGACAGACATACTGTAGTGATAAAGAGAGACAGACAGACAGACAGACAGACAGACAATTCACACCTTCCAAAAAATATATATATAGAAAAAAAATTACATTAATTACCTGTTGTCAGAATACACGCTGTACCTAAAATAATTCAAATATATAAATCGGGGTCAGTCTGTGACACTGGTAACCAGTGTATGGCAACAAGCGCTGTTGTAATGTGTGACCTGTGAAATGTGTTAGTTAAACATCTAGCAGCTGCATTTTGCACCTGGAGTCAAGACACAGAGGAGTGACTCAGGATAGTGAACAATGAATTACACTAATCAAGATGGGAGGAAACAAAGACATGATTTATTATTTTCTATATCTTGAGATGCTAGGATTTTAGTTTGGCAATGGTTCTAAACTGGAAAAGAAACTTTCTTTACATGTAATCAGTGATCGAGTTATACCCACAGAGCTATGGGAGCCCTATTCTGGCGGCGCCGCAATTACCCGCAATCCGGGTAATTGCGGATATAAAGTCGCCTAAAACGGGTACTTTCCTATATTAAATCATATTAAATCGGGTATTTCGCGGATATAAAGTCGGCTAAAACGGGTATTTCCTATATTAAATCATATTTTTCCTTTCACAATATTAATTCGGGCTTCACATTGGCTATGTTGACAACTCCAGGCAGTCTTTTCTGTTCATATTAACTCACCATTATTGCTCAGCCTCCAGTTCCCAATTCCTCCATCTGATGATCTGAGCTCTGAGCCATCCAGCCAAAAGTTCCCGTTCTGGTAGCATAAAGTCGGCTAAAATGGGTATTTTTCTTTCTCAAAACAAGGCGGGTCGGGTTCATATTTATTTACTAAAAAAAAACAATGTCACGGGCACAGGCTACAGTCTTGCTCACAAGACAGCGTTGTTTGGTTGTTTGTTGCTGTCCGAGTGTCCGCCTTCCTTTGCCGTCCGGGCCGTGGCTAGAACAGACACTCGACGCAGTGGTTCCTAGCTTATGGGGAAAGAAAGCCTGGTAGGCGAGGTTAGGGGAAAGGTAGGAAGTAGGAACCATTGCAGCGAGTGTGTTATAACCCGGACGGTAAAGGAAGACTCACACCCCACATTAAATGCGCCTGATTTATAATAATAAAATTAATAGTAAACGGTGTGATGTCATTGTTTAGTCTTACTGTCTAACATGTTTATTTAGTATATCTAGTTAACATAAATAATATAAATTCTTCCAATGGAACATAAAAAAAAAGAAAACGAAAAAAAAAAAAAAAAAAAATACACACTTAGAAAAAAAGAGACCCCAAAGGGGGTTGTTGACTATGGGGTCCCAGACTTTAACTATGGGAGCTAAGCCCCTACTGGCTCCCACATAACTCGAACTCTGCATGTAATTCAAAGTTCATGTGTTGGCCAAAGAAGTCTCCTACGTGTTTTCATGCTTGAGTAGCATTAACTGCTAGAGGACCAATAAACTGCTTTATTCTTTCCAGATATGCTCTCAGGTCCTATAATGAGGTCTTCAGTTTTGTAACGGTTGAGTTGGTGGAAACGTTGTGATGTCCAGACCTTGATCATTCTTGAATAGTCTTGCAAGTAGAGAGCTTTATGGGGTAATTTGGTTTAAAAGAGAAATACAGACTATCATCTGCATAGCAGTGGTAAGTGATACAATTAAAACACCAAGGGGAAGCATGTACAGGGAGAAAAGTGTAATCCCAAGAATTGAGCCCTGGGGCATCCCACATGTTAATGGAATGAGGAGACATGATCATCAATAGCCACTCTCGTATATGACAAATAGGACACAAACCAGTCTAGGGCAGTCCGAGTTAAACGCATCCATTGCTGACGCCTGCTGATTAGAATAGAGTGGTCTATTGTGTCAAAAGCTGCGGTTTAGTCCAGGAGCAACAGAACTGAACACTCCCTAGAGTCCGTACGCATTAGGATGTTGTTTGAAACCCTGAGAAGTGTGGTTTCAGTGCTGTGCTTCGGATGAAAACCAGACTGGAACTTCTCAAAGATGTTGTTGTTATCCAAGACTTAGGAGCTGTTTACAAACCACCTTCTGTAAGATTCTGGCAATAAAATAAGTTAGATATCGGTCTGCAGTTCCTGGTAACTATATACTTAGTCTCTACGTCTATCCATTCATACAATGCATATATTCATTGTTTATAGACTGTCCAGTATATTCTCAATGTTGATAAACTGTACATGTATTAATTCATATATTCACAGTAGGCTACATGCACTATTGAACTCATCAGGTTCATGTGTATATGTTGCATGTGTATTCCTGGTTGAAGCCATTCAGTTGTCCTGAGCATTGTCTGGATTCATTCAGGAGGTCTTAAGTCTAAATGCAACACACCACTTTTTCCCCTTAAAAATCTATTCTTTTCAGCAAGTCACACCAGCAGAGGGCAAAGAAGGCTGCCAAACCCTGCCACCTGGGACATCCTAGTCTGCACATGTGGCAGGAACACCATTTAAGCTAAAGCAGTGTGTGTGTGTGTGTGTGTGTGTGTGTGTGTGTGTGTGTGTGTGTGTGTGTGTGTGTGTGTGTGTGTGTGTGTGTGCGTGCGTGCGTGCGTGCGTGCGTGCGTGGATTAGTGTGTGGTAAGTCTTTGTGAGACAGCAAAGATTTCAAACATGTCAGAGTGACTTTCCTGTCTCCTCTCTGTCTCTTCATATAGCCGTGATGTGAATAAGGCATGAGAATGACATAACACAGAGAGAGAGAGAGAGAGAGAGAGAGAGAGAGGGGGAGAGAGAGAGACACACACACACAGAGACAGATAGACAGAGACAGAGAGAGAGAGCGTCTATGTCTGGGGTCTGTCAGTCACATGGACAGATGCATCAGCTGGTAGTCAAAGCTAACGGAGGCCTGTGATTGGCCATTCACCTCAGACAGGTAATGTGGTATTCTGTGTGGTCAATAAACCCTTTTGCAAATCCCGCCCCATTCTGCCCTGTTACTATGATGGGACATTAACCCTGGGCAGATTGTTTTTTATAGTGGAAGTGGATGTTTTTTTTTCCCCCCTTCATAGCCTCATTACAGCTATATAAAGTACCAAAGGAAAAACACCTAGGTGATATTAATAAAAAGGGAAGACAAAGGTACAGTAGTTACATTGCAAAACAGGGGATTTACCCGAAAATATATGTTTTAATTTGTTTAATCCCAGTGGGACAGAATCCTCTTTGCAGATTCTTTTATAGTGGTAGTGGATGCGATTTTTTTTCCCTTCATAGCCTCATTACAGCTATATAAAGTACCACAAAAAACACATCTACGTGATATTAATAAAAAGGGAAGAAAAAGGTACAGTAATTACATAGCAAAACAGTAGTTTTCCCCCGAAAAATAAATGTTTTAATTAGTTTAATCCTCTGGATCAGAGATAGAAAGAGAAGCGCATTGCATCTTGGGTACTAGGAAGAGGACAGAGAGAATGTTTCTCCTCACATAATAGGCTGGCTTTTCGTAATTCTGCCCATTTAAATTATATGTACCCAATCGTGACTCTTAGACCATTGATAAGGTACATGTGAACTAGTTTGTTGAAGCTTATTCGTTATGATGAGCGAGATCGCTTGACGCTTGCCGTCGCTATCACCGTACCGGCCGATCTCCGTGTCGCGCACTGCGGACAGTTTTTGAAAGGCTGAAGCAACATTCTCCACTGCACAAACTCCACCCCCGATAGCAAAAAGTGAATGTTTTTTTCTGGTTGGCCAGTCAGGGAGTCTCAGGGACCAATCAGAAGGCTGACAAACGGTCTATTGGTCCAAGCTGTTGTTCATCTGCTGAATGTCACCTGCTGCATACAACGCGACCGAGTATTTCCCGGTGAATCTGTGCGCAAAGGTGGGGGGCGATGGGCAAGGAGGGTTGCGAGCTTATGAGAAACAACTAAAATAAGACCTTAAAACCTGGCGAAAACAGTTGCGTGCATTAGCGGAAGATGACGATAAAGGAAATCATTTAATGGAAAACATTAAATTAACTTCTGAAAAGCATACACGGCCTTAAAACATGGCAAAAACAGTTGCGTGCATTAGCGCAAGATTAGATGAGGATAAAGGAAATCATTAAATGGAAAACATTAAATTAACTTCTGAAAAGGCTTCACGTGAATAATTGTGGTAAATAATTGTGCGTAAACAATAACACAGACAATATAAAATATAAATCCTTGTTGTGGGAAGAAAAGGATATCAGCATGGCCCCAAATAACTTTTAAATATCTTGCAATTGGCGACGAGTCTCTTACTAAATCGGCAAGATTACATTACATAACATAATACATAAAAGCTAAGCTATATATAACCTCTCCATCATCAGCAATAGTCAGTGGTTCGTGTCCCCCCCCCCCACACTCCCAAGCTCCCACCGTTGCGCACAGATCCACCGGGAAATACTCGGTCGCGCATACAACGTGCACACACACACACACACACACACACACACACACACACACACACGTGCACACGCACACTCACACACTCAGAAAGACCTTCTGTCGTCCTTCACTGGCTTGTTTTCTCTTTCTTTCTTTCTTTCTTACTTACTTTCTTCCTTTTTTTTCTTTTTTTCTTTTTCTTTCTTTCTTTCTTTCTTTCTTTCTTTCTTTCTTTCTTTCTGTAATGCTGAGTTTATCTCATGTCACCGGGCAGTATTTCAGACCACAATGTAAACCATGGAGCTATTGTTTACTTAAGGATTATATCCATACATTGTCATCATCAGCCCATTTCATCTTGTCCATTCTCATCCTTGAAAAGAAACATTTAAATACCCTGAAGACAAGAAGAACTGGAGCATCTCATAAAAGGGAAAAAGATAACTTGAGGACCTCAATCTGTTTTGATGGTAGAACTGATAGAGCTTGGAACAGCGTCTCTAACACATGGTTCTACTAGTGTCCATCTGGAAGTCATCTAAATATCATCTGCATACTTTGGACCGAAAAGAGAGAGGAGAGAGGAGAGGAGAGGAGAGGAGAGGAGAGGAGAGGAGAGGAGAGGAGAGGATGAAGGTATTCCCTTTGTTTCAGGGTGTTGACATTTTCTGCTGATTTATGCTCAGGAATCGTTTCCTCAATCTCTAGAGTTTACGTTGAAGAACCCCTGTTGAAACCTTCACCTGTGTTTGTGTGTGTGTGTGTGTGTGTGTGTGTGTGTGTGTGTGTGTGTGTGTGCGTGCGTGCGTGCGTGCGTGCGTGCGTGCGTGTGTGTTTTTTGCGTATGTATGTGTGTGTGCATGACACGCACTCACATATCTTCTTTGTAGCCTATGTATCGGCGTGCATGTGTGTGTTCGTATTAAAGTGCATAGTTGATGTGCTGTTATTGATTTGCTGGGGTGAAATCTGTGTTGAGATTCATGGTGGGCTGTCTGTCTACATGTCTGTCTGGTCCACCCTCCCTGGTCCTGTGGATCTGCGTAGAGCTCGGCTCAGCCTTTGTTCTGTAATCCATCAGTGTCACTTGCAGACGACTATCAGATGCTATCACCTTGCACGATGGCGGCAGCTTAAAGCAGCTCTGCAAATGTGACCTTTGGGAGGAAATACAGCATGCACCATTGCAGATGTAAACAGTACAGCTCCTTACGGTACCATTTGTACTCTCTCTCAGTTAAATGAACCTGCTTAAACCCTAGATACACTTTAGTTGACCTAGCCTCGCATAGCCAGACAATATCACACTGCGTGGATATCTATCAAATATATCGTCGTTGTTGGGTGGAAACCTTGTATGTCCAAAACCGTTCGTTTTGTATTTATCATCTATAAAATGTACTAAACTAGTGAAAACAGCAGATCTACAAGCACACAGTGTGCTTGTAGATCGGCTGTTTTCACTAGTTTTGTGTGACAGTCTTGTATGATGAAGCAGGGCTTTGCTTTACCAAAAGACGTACACATTTGAAACTTGGAGATACAAGGTTTCTGCCCGACGGTGACGATATACTGTATCAGCAGATACCTATCTGCTGCCTTGTGCAATGGCAGATAGTCTAGCTGCACTAGGCTATAGTTGACTTGGCTGCACAATCCCGTTCCCCCCCATACACCAGTGGTTCTCAATGTGGGGTCCGGGGACCATCTGGGTTCCTTGAGGGGTTTATGAATGGACCCTTATATAACCATGAGGCCCATAGGGCAGGAGCCTATCTCCTGTTTCTGTAGCGTGAGGCGGCTTGATGTACATACATGTACTTACCCAAACCCTTGATATGCTAAGTGCCACATAGGGAGGCATTAGGTCCCATTTATAGTCTTTGGAACGACCCGGCTAGGGAATCAAACCTGGCCTCCCAATCTCAGGGCAGACCCTCTAACTACAAGACCACTGAACTGGTTGAACAACCCTTACTCTGAGAGTTTAAGGGTCCATTTGGTTCCATTCGTTATTTGGGTCCTTAAAATAAAAACAATTGAGAACCTCTGTGCACCAAATCTCCTCACCATCTCTTCGTCAATAGCAGACCTAGATCTGCTGTTTTTGCAGAATGTTGTCCGCCCCCGGGATAAGGATGCTATAGAGTTCATGTGGTTAAATGCTCAGGATCTGACAGCGTTGACAGTGTATTGGGTGAAGGATGTTTACTCTCTCTGGTGTGTGTGTGTGTGTGTGTGTGTGTGTATGTGTGTGTGTGTGTGTGTGTGTGTGTGTGTGTGTGTGTGTGTGTGTGTGTGTGTGTGTGTGTGTGTGCGTGGGTGCGTGTGTGCATGTGTGCGTGGTGTCCTTGCTCTGGGAGCTGCAGAGTCACCCATGCAGCCAGAGAGCTGACTTTACTGCCAGCCAGGTCCTCCAGCCACCATGGAGAGTCATCACTCTCACCCAGCAGGCCTCTCACCCACGTACCACTGGCTGGTCCAATCGTGGTGTGTGTGTGTGTGTGTGTGTGTGTTGGGGGACGTTATATTAGCTTACATTCATTCCATATATCGTCTTACCTTAACCTTATGTAACTGCAGTAAAAACTAATTGGGGACATCAATTCAGTTCCTAATTTGACATGCCGTCCCCAGTCACCTGGTTCGTCCCCCACATATTCCTATCTCAGGCATGCACATGCGCACGCGCGCGCGCGCGCGCACAGACACACACACACACAGACACACAGACACACACACACACACACACACACACACACACACACACACACACACACACACACACACACACACACACACACACTGAGTGTGGCCCTGCTCTTGGGTTCTGTTGCAGCAGGCCAGTGGCTGATGGTTCCCATGGTGATGTGAGCGGGGCTTTCCAGACAGCATGTGGAACATACAGGAACTGTCCTGGAAGTTGACTTTGATCTAAGTGGATAGGATGAGGATGGGCCCTGGAGTGGAGAGCCTCAGGGAGGGAGATCTCTGACCCTGAAGGCACACACACACACAGACGCACACACGCACACAGGCACACGCACACACGCGCGCACACACACACACACACGCACACACAAGCTTGTGAGGACAACAAAAGAGGGAAATAGCCAAGAAATGACGATAAATATCTGATCTGATCTGATCTCACAACCAGTCGCAATGCGAGACTTATGAACTTGTAGATCACATGTAGATCACCTTTTTTCACTTGTGATCACACGTTTTTCCGAGCAACTGAGTATAAATCGGACATAACTTCAACTCTAACCCCTATACCCATCCTCTAAATGCACAATCCTAACCCCAATCCCTACCTGAATCTTGTCCTAATTGTAAAACCTACTCTAAAAATATATATTTTTAACCAGAAAACATCCATTTATTTTGAGAGGACCTGGACATTTGTCCTCAGAATGTCTAGTTCTCAAATTCTACTCTACTAGTGGGAACATTTGGCACTCACAACTCACAAGCATAGTAATAAAAGTACGCACGCACGCACGCACGCACACACACACACACGCACACACACACACACACACAACCCTAGATTTAGAGGTGTCTTTATAAGGTCTATAGGCACTTATAAACCTTTCCTATCTCAGGGTGACTCAGACCCCAGGTTTTATAGAGAGAGAGGATGTGTACAGTATGTGTGTCTCTTTGTGTGCATGCAAAGCCGTGCATGCGTGTGTGTGTGTGTGTGTGTGTGTGTGTGTGTGTGTGTGTGTGTGTGTGTGTGTGTGTGTGTGTGTGTGTGTGTGCGCGCGCGTGCGTGTGTGTGTGCGTGTGTGTGTGTGCATGTGCGCGTGCGTGCGTGCGTGTGTGTGAGAGAGCGAGAGAGAGAGAGAGAGAGAGTCTAAGGCTGTCTAATGAAAGTTTGTAAGTTGCCTGGTGATATATTTATTATCCGTCACCAACAGTGCTGCAAAGCCAAACACTGCCAATTCAGCATTCTTATCACACAAAGACCTGTGTCAAAACCTGACGTTTTTGTTCTTGTTTGGTTTATTCACATCCCCATTAGCTGTTTAGCATTGTAGCAGCTCTTCCTGTGGGCCACAGATAAAAAATACTCACAATACAAACACAGTAAACACCCGCTAGGACATTAAAACACTAAACCATATCAAGCATCCTTCAGGACTATTGTCAGGAATACACACACTCCGCACAACAAACAAACCAACCTCTTATCTCCATATTACAATTTTCCGCAGATTAGTGCCCTACTTCACCATACACAAGAGTGTCACACAAAATGAGAAAATGGCAGATCTAAACTTTTCACATTTTATTCTTTGTTTTTAATGACAAAAAGGGGCGCCCGCTGGCCTACCGGTTCCAGGCGCATACCACTTATGATGATGCTTGACAGCGTGTCGCAGGTTCGAATCCCGATCCCGACGACCTTAATTCCTGCATGTCACTCCCCATCTCTCCCTCCATTTCCTGTCAGTCTACTGTCCTATCAATAAAGGCATGAAAGCCCAAAAAACAAAAGTATATAAATAATGATAAAAAAGGAATAGTTTTGGACATTCAAGGTTTTCTCCCCGACAGCAATGAGATAAACAACCCTCAGCTATTCCATTAACATCAATGGCTTTTCAAACAGTAAATTCCTGATTGATAACTCTGAACGTGTAAAAAAAACATTTTTATTCCAAATGTCAGCTGCCAACCAAAGATGAGAAACTGAACTGCCATTTAAGAAGATAGAAGGTTTCAGCACAACCTTTCTATCTAGAACCTTCATGTATTTGGCGAGCAAAAGAATTATCTGGGCAATTATACAGCATGACAGCGCTTGAGTCAGTTTTGTGTTTACCGGTTCCATTGCATTAACATAATAAAAAATAAAGCATTCATAATTCATTATTTGCCTTTGCATTTGTCCAACAGCAATTACATTTACAGCACAGCTCATTTGTCATTTTAACGTACTTTCACGTGGCCAGAGAATGGGTGTGCTTGAAATACGGCATGCGCTGGCAAGGAATCTGTGTGTGTTTAACCACTTGAACGCCAGGCAGCACCCGTATTGTTGGGAAACCTTTGTATGAAAATAGCAGATCGACAAGCTTGTGCCCCGAGCTTATCGATCGGCTATCCTCAGTGAAAGCTTTCCCCACAATAACAGAAAACAGAAAAATGCATTAGCATAAATCCCTGAGGGACACTGTAATGGACTGAATATGGAACCCAACAAAATGACACCACATACTTTTAATATCTACTAAAATTTGATATTTAAACTGTTGTAATGATGTTGACCCTGTGTGTTTTTGTACATGTGACATACTGCAAATAAAAATTAGGTTTAAAAATTAAATTGCAGCCAGGGAAAAAAAACGCCCAACCATATTATATGGTGGTTAAGAGTTTAATCCCTTAAACCCTCTAGTCTAAATGGACTTCCGTTGCAGCTGGACTGTTTTTTTCCTCCTGTCTACACCAAATCTCTTCACTAAAAATAACCGATCTGCAAGCTCACACACGTGACACATCTGCCAAACGTCGCAAACTTGTGTAGGCCTGTATGTTTTTTGGGACGCACCACACACCGCCATACGGTGGAGCATAAGTGAAGCGTAGCGGCTTGACTCATGGGCCCTCCGAGGGACCGGTGGGGAAATTTACTGTAATGTCATCCTGAAATATACCACTCAGTGGTCGGGCAATCCGTTTAGGATATGACTATTTCTGCTTTTCAGACACACAAAAAATGGCATCTCGAAATAAAGACGTCAAACGTTTAAAAATGACCAGTTTCTCTCTCTCTCTCTCTCTCTCTCTCTCTCTCTGTCTGTCTGTCTGTCTGTCTGTCTGTCTGTCTGTCTGTCTGTCTGTCTGTCTGTCTGTCTGTCTGTCTGTCTGTCTGTCTGTCTCTCTCTCTCTCTCTCTCCCTCCCTTCATGAAAACAGATTCCACTCATTCTCCAAGTGGTAATTTCCTCCCTCTTGATTGATGAGTGCTGTTAAAGTTATGACAAAAGGGCCAGTTAACACACAGTCACCTGGGGGGATTGGGTGACACACACACACACACACACACACACACACACACACACACACACACACACACACACACACACACACACACACACACACACACACACACACAGGTCAGTCCAGAGGTTGTGGTGAGGAGTAGGAGTAGCTTCTCTGTGAGTCTTAGGGGTCAACTACAGACCCACAGTGAGTCAAAAAGGAGTAACTGATATCAGAGAGACCACAGATCTGCTGGATTGTGTTTCTGTTTCTGCTGCTGTCTCCCTATAGAGCAGGGCTTCAGTGGAGACCCACGCCATCATTATGTTGTAACCCCGGATTCATAGTGAAAATAGCAATGGTGAAAATAGTCGATCTACAACGCTTCACGATGCAACGCGCTGTGAGCATGTATAGGTCTGCTATCTTTATTATTTCTTATATGTTTAATACATTTGTTGTTGTTGTTTGTTTGGTGTGTTAGATATGAATTATGATACATATTTGTATTCATCCATATTTTATTATCTAACAAGGGGTTCTTTAAATTCTTTTGAAAAATGTCAGTTGTTTTGTTTTTTAGTTTTTTACTTTTGAAAATCTTTTGAAATGATATATATTCTTAAAAGGAAACGTAAAAGTGGGATATATTTAACTTATGACCCCAAAAATGGGCTCTTGACCCAAAAGCTGGACAATTAGACTGGGTGTGTTCTGGCCTGTGTGTGAACGTTATAAATGCCGTATGTCTTTTTTGGTCTCACATTTGTAGCTTCTGGCACATGAACGCGGTGCATATCGTCTTTCCCAGGAGCCTGAAGTGATGTCACTATAGTGTTCATTTAGCTTCTATTAGTCTGAGAATAATTCCTTTTTCACATAACGCCACTGTGTAATTTTTTCCAAGAAGTTATTTAGCATGTTTGTGGTTAATTCTACAAGTAGGGGACCTGTTGCCTGTAGCTGGTACATTCCAGGGCAGTAGGAAGGAAAACATTTCACTAACATTAGTCATGCTATGTTTCCTGTCTGACCCCTACAGCTTCTCCAGCACATCAAAATAAAGAGTTATTTTTGTGAGTGTCAAAAGTGGACGGACCATTTTCACACTCTCAGGGTTAAATCAACGCTTGGGGCCCTATTTATATGATCTTAGTCTAAAACAGTGGTTCTCAACCTTTTCAGGCCACAACCCTCCCAAATAATCATATTTGAATGAAATGGGGACCTCCCACCCTGACAAACACTTGAAATTGTTTGTCTGCCTCTTATTATTTGACAATTTGGCCAAAGTTTGGAAAGCTTGGTGAGTGGTGACACAATGGTTAGTCAATGTTAATTTTGCAAGTTTGACGCATGGCCCTGCGCATGGCACTAAGGGGTTGTATTAAGCCTCTGAATTAGTTATGGGTGTGTTTTGGCCGTTACTTTAATAAACCAATCAGAGTGTCTTCTCACATTCCCTTTTAGAGAAAGCTATTGGCGCATTGTTGTTTGATGATGGATTGGAGGAGACGCAAAACATTTTATGCAATGGAAAAGTGTGTGGGACCATCTAGAGTGCTGGCTGTTCTTTTTTTTAAGATTTGTTTCTTTTTTACAGATAAAGAAGAAACAGGAGGCAATGGTTTCATGACTTCCTTACAAGAAGTGAAGGCTACTACAACTAATTGAAATAAATTGATCTATTTTATCCTTCTCCCTCTTCCCTCTTGCATCACCGCTCGTCTCCCTGTCATATTGATATTAGTGTTACTCTGAGCTGAAATCGGATGGATTTTGATTTAAATCTGCATATTTTGAAATAATTTGTCTAAAAGTCTAAATAGTTAGGAAATGTCTACCCTACACTGTCAATGTTAAGACCACAATTAAGACCGACTAAAGCACGAAGTCTGTGTGTAAGATAGCAGTGTGCCTGTTTGCTCCAGATCACACCTTGTTTTAAGACCATGAGGCGCTAAATGATCTTGCGCTAAGATCATTTGGTATTTAGACAACATGGGTGCTGCGTGTAAAAGTGACAACTGCGTGGAAAATAGCAACAATTCATTGTGCTGCGTCCTGCTCTGTGCTGGGCAGAAGATAGGTTCTGTGATAGGATAGGCGTCTGTTTGGTTGATTATGATTTCATTGACAAAAATGATGCATCCTCCTGTTCCAGTTCAACCGTTGTGTTTGAAGAGTTTTGAAAATGTGAAGATTTTTACCTATATTGACACGCCCCAAAAATAGAGACGCCACATTGAAAGGTCCCTACCAGTGTTCCTAAAAAGAGTGTGTATATTATCGTTCACCAACACAGGATTTTTACTGTATATGTGGTGGATGGGTGGCATCATGTCACATGGGCCACTTCTGAAAGACATGACTCAGACTCCTAGATGGACGTGGGGGGGCGCGCGCGATAACATTTCACAGACACTTTAGTGTCAAATAAAATGCATTTCTAAATAGCTTGTTTCCACCCGTCAGTGGAAAGAAATGAGCCACATAAATCACTCGACAACTCGATATGCACATGTAATTACAGTCGTGCCGTGTCCTGATCGTGTCGTGGCCGTGTTCGGGATGTTTCCGTCTGGCCCGTGGATGTTATGGAGGTAACGGGACACCCCCACCCCCCTCCACCCCTCCACCCCCAAGGCCTCTTATCAGGGCCATCAGCAGGTGGGCTTTAGTTTTAGCTCACGTGCGCACGCACGCACAGACACACACTCACACGTGTGCGTACACGCACACACACATACACATACACACACACAGGATGATGGCACAGGTTCGAACAAATGCTCACATCAGCAGTCGTAAGCAAACGGCCCGCAGGTTAAATACCTGAGAGCAAAGAACCACAATACACACACACACGCACACGCACACACACACACACACACACACACACACACACACACACACACACACACACACACACTCACACACACACACTCACAGTCTCACACACACACACACGCCCTCCCGAGACACATACCTCAGAGTAATGCAAGCATAGCCAGGCCACTTGCTGGTCAACACACCCCACCCTTTACCCTTTTTAACGTCATTTTACATTCGATATAGGTACACATAAAACCAATACACAATGCACACACACACACACACACACACACACACACGCACGCACGCACGCACACACACACACACACACACACACACACACACACACACACACGCACGCACACACACACACACACACACACACACACACACACACACACACACACACACACTACAAGGAAGTGTATAGGGTTTCTTTGCCTGAGCCTTGTGTAAACACCTGCCAGTAATCTACCAGCTGAGATGAATTCAGATGAAACAGAACCTGATGCTATACAGTGCTTACAGTCTGGTTCACATCTCAGCCTCAGCCCTGGGAGGCCCGTCGTTACCAGGCCCCACCTCGCTGTGTGGTAATGCCATCATGGTAGCCTGCTGCATGGGCGCTGGCTGCTGGAAACCTTGTATGTTCCAAGATGGTTACTTTTGGGGAAATGGAGAGAAGAGACTGTTCCAGTATAGATTATTCCATTATAGGCATTATTTAGTCCTAAGCTCTTGTTAATACATTGGTTCTATATTTATAAAAACCCATATACACACTTAGAGGAGTTGTTCACCCCCCCCCCAAGTCTTCATTGGGTGTGTAATTGATACAAAATATCAAAAGTATTTTTGGGGGTTGAACTACTACTCTTTTAACCACTTTAACAAAACAAAGAAATAGCTCACGGACGTGCCGCATTGCAACACATTGTGAGGTTGTACATGTACTTTTGTGTAACTGTATGACGAAGTCGGGGCATCAATTTACGAAAAACATATAAAGTCGAAATATGGACATACAAGGTTTTCCGCCGGATAGCAACGTTATACAGTATACTCCCTTTGCTATTACGCTGTTCACATGCTAGCTATCTAAAGCCCCAGCAGTCCTTTAAGTGCATCCTGCACTCCTGCTGCACAGTGACTCCGTCCTAAAAAAAGAAACCCCAACTGTTTGGGGAATCATACAGTATTAATGCAGAACAGAGGCAAGGTGGAGAATTACAGCTGCTACTAAAGATTTAGATCAACGTGATGAAGAGGTCCTTGCAGGCAGGGGCGTCACAAGGGGGGGAAAGTGGGACTGAGTTACTGGTACTAGGGCCCAAGGTGGAGGGGCCTGGAATTATTTCATACTTTAGCTATTAAGAAATAGCAGATGTACAAGCTCACAGCGCGGCACCGAGTGCCGCAGTGCGAGCTTGTAGATCTGCTATTTTTGGAAAGTTGTGAGAATATGTGCAAATCGTTGAATATATGTATTCTTTAAAGGTGATACACCATGCATTTAAAATGTATTTATGTCATATATTGTTTATGTCCCAAAAACGTTTTTCAAATCTTAAAAAAAATCTTAAAATCTTAAAAAAAAAAAAAAAAAAAAAAAACGGCCGTTTATGACGTCACAAACGGCAGCAAATCTGGACAGCCTGTTTTGAGAACCCGTGGGATGCTTTTAACCTCCACCTTCCCAAAACCAGAGAAAGACACAACGGTCTGAAATGGGACTTTGTGAGGATAGAAGGTGCTAGTGGGACCCCAAAAAAAGGTTTTAAAATAGGAAAAGTGAATTTTCATGGTGTATCACCTTTAAGCAAACATTTGTAACTCAGATTTTGCTTCTGGGGGGGTCCCTGGAAATAATATTTTGAGATGGGGGGTATGTGGCCAAATACATGTCATTTTGGGGGTCCTTCACATGAAGAGGTTTGGGCACCACTGACATAGATACATAGGTTTTTCAGAAAAACCTTAGAAGGATTTGAAATATTTAAAGACTTGCACAAATGTTCAAGATTTTTCCAAAATAGCAGCTCTACAAGCTCGCAGCGCGGCACTCGGTGCCGCGCTGTGAGCTTGTATATCTGCTATTTTTCAATAGTTAAAGCACCCAGGGCCCAGAATTTGATGTGACACCCCTGCATTGCTGTCGGTCAGCAGACGGATGCCTAATTTATACGCGGCACACACACACACACACACACACACACACACACACACACACACACACACACACACACACACACACACACACACACACACACACACACACACACACACCCATGTCCCGCGCTGATGTCCCACGCCAAAAATAGCTGAGCTACAGTACAAGGTCACAAATGTGTCGCCATGTATAAATCAAGCTTTAAGTGTATGTCAGGTTCTCACCAGTTTGTGGTGAGTCTGCAACCTGCACAATATCATCACGTCATGCTTTCTGTTTCTCCCTATTGTCCCATAAAGCAGAAATTAGCGTTAAAACAACAGGCTCAAATGTAACAAAGAAAACCAAATGTACAACCCCTGAGGATAGAATTGGAAAGAAAAAAGTAAAATGACAACATATACAAAACACAACAGTGTAGTATTAAATGAAGCAATAGTGTAGTAATAACAAATAAAACACAATGACATCAAGGGGTCATACATAATGACAGTTTGACATCATCTGGTTTCCCTGAGTTCTCCTCCCATGGTGGGAATAACACTGACTAGTGGGTAACATTAACCACTAGAACACAAGCATCCTTTCTGGGGCGAACTTGCAGCCAAAAATAGACAATCTGCAAGCTCACAACCTGTCACAACATGACGCGTGGTGAGCTTGTATTTTTGGCGTGGAGATTTGGTGTAGTCAGGGGGAAAAAAACTGTCTTAAGTACAGAGCCAACTCAGGTCCAGTTCGCCAAGTGGTTATAACTGGCTAACTGTTACATGCAATAGCTACCGGTACCTTTGGACAAGCTCTTGGTCAAGCTCTAAGCATGGTAATGTACAAACTCTCACAGTCACTTCTTTATTTCAAGAAATGTCTGACTAACTACTGGAGCTGGCATGCTTCCAATGCAGCATTGATTGATTGATTGATTGATTATTTTATTAGACAAAAAATGGAGAACAGTACAAGTATACCCAATATGGTAGCACTTTATAATGAAGTACCTCAATAAAGGCTAATTAACAGCTAATAAGGCACTTATTAACAATGAATTAACAGCTAATAAGGCACATTAAGTCCTAATAGTGCATTTATAAACCCTTTACTATGCACTTATTATGAGATCAATTAACACTAACAAATCCTTAATAAAATCTTTATTATAACAGTATAAACAATTAATTAAGCCTTTATTAACACTTTATTAGGCAATTTAAAGCCACCTATTCTAAAGTGGGAACACATCGGGTACACCCGCCACTCTGACATGTCGGTTGAGTCCTAATTGTGCATTTAGAAACCCTTTACTATGCACTTATTATGAGATCAATTAACACTAACAAATCCTTAATAAAATCTTTATTATAACAGTATAAACAACAACAAGTCATTAATTAAGCCTTTATTAACACTTTATTAGGCAATTTAAAGCCACCTATTCTAAAGTGGGAACACATCGGGTACACCCGCCACTCTGACATGTCTCCTTTCCGACATGTCAGAGTGGCGGGTGTACCCGATGTGTTCCCACTTTAGAATAGGTGGCTTTAAATTGCCTAATAAAGTGTTAATAAAGGCTTAATTAATTGTTTATACTGTTATAATAAAGATTTTATTAAGGATTTGTTAGTGTTAATTGATCTCATAATAAGTGCATAGTAAAGGGTTTATAAATGCACTATTAGGACTTAATGTGCCTTATTAGCTGTTAATTCATTGTTAATAATTGCCTTATTAGCTGTTAATTAGCCTTTATTGAGGTACTTCATTATAAAGTGCTACCAATACAATTGAAATGTAGTACAGTACAAGTACAGTTAAACACGCTGCCTAAAAGGAACATCTCAAATAAGACCTTTTACAGTCTTTTTTATGTTGAAAGCCCTCAGTATTTAATTCATGGACATAATAAATAGCAAGCAAAGAAAACATTCAATAAGTGTGTGTATTTGCTGTATGCATCTATTATTTTTAAATCTGTGTAACAGATTTCTTTCTTTCCTGTGTGTGAGTGCACTACCTTTACGCGACTTTTTGCCCATTGGCTGTCTCGGTGTCACATGGTCAGTGACGTCATTACGTGCGCATCCCGCGTCTTAGACGCGTTCACGTTGCCTAGAGACGCATTCATGTCATTGTCCTGGAGTCCACGTTAAAATAATTTCCACGTTGCGAAAAAATATATATTTTAAAAAGTCCACAGACGCCACCATTGTTCATGGGTGAAGGCATGCTACTTTACCCTGCGTTAACACAAATGAAATCCGCGTAGAAAGTCTTAAAACAGACGATAGAACTAACAGTGTGTGTTTTGAATCCATTTTGTGCGACCGTACATGGTCACAGAATTCAATGGGTGCCTGAGTTTTAGCGTAGCACCGGGCCGCTCTCTGACCATAGTGGCACAGCGTGTCAGGTGATACACCAAAAAGGGTTCCCCCACAGAACGTGTTCCCCCACAGGCGCAGACACGTGACGTCTTTACACTGCAGCTGCTACGTTTAGCTACATGCTAAAGCTACTGCCGTTTCTGGCTGCTCTTCTGAGGCAGAGTGAGGCTGGCAGAGGGTCATAAACTCATTAAGTCATAAAAAGACGTCTGATTTTCAAAGCGGAGAAACTAATTATCTGTGATTTACAACAGCCGTTTTCCCGAGCGCTCCACGTTCTCATAGTATTACGTCTCTCCCACAGAGTGGTCTCTCCATACACAGTGGTGAGAAAAGTATACTCAAATGTTTTACTTAAGTAAAAGTATCTATACTGCAAGTAAAAGTCCGGAATTCAAAATGTACTTGAGTAAAAGTATAGGCTACACTTAGGACTAAAAGTAAAAGTACTCATTATGCACAATTATTCTGTATCACATGTTACCAAATAATATCCTTTGAAAATAGCCATGGCTGAAGTGGTTATGTAGGCTATACTTTTCAAAGTAACTAGTAAAGTTTTCAAATAATTGTAGTGGAATAAGTACAATATTTGCCTCTGAGATGTAGTGGAGTAGAAGTAAAAGTAATGAAAATTGGAAATACTCCAGTAAAGTAAAAGTACCTTAAATTGTACTTATAAGTACAGTACTTGAGAAAATTACCTTTTTATTACAAAAATACCATAATTGCACCAAAGTAATCAACAAGCTAAAACTATACTATCAAAAATGTCCAAACATTAGCCTAATTGTAAAATAATATAAGATAGAGGCAAACATTTTATAAATAGCCGATCTAAAAGCTCACAATGCAAAAAATAAATAAAATGGGGACCCAAATTATACCAAGGCTATTTGAAAATAGCCGATCTACAAGCTCACAACGCATTGCGGTGCGACGCGTTGTGAGCTTGTAGATCTGCTATTTTCAAACATTTTGTACTTTTACTTTTGGTACTTTAAGTACATTTGGATACCAATACTTTTGTACTTTTACTCAAGTACATTTGTAATTCTGGACTTT
>NC_137812.1:42698308-42713308 GCF_963921795.1 Nannobrachium achirus
CTTCTTCTTGGCAGAACTCTTTTACCACTGCCCAGAGTGTTAATTGTACTTCTGTCCATGATATCATGTTACATAAACCTGACCACACCACCACCTAATATAATTGTCTTGTCTCCTCATTTTCTCATGATTATTGATTGATCTGAATTCCACCACACTCCCCACCCGGGGGTGTAAAGACATTTCGGCGCACCACGGCGTCATGCACCGAAAACGGCCGATCTACAATCTATTTTCGGGCGAGCATAAATGACGGATATTGTGCGTGTTCGTTCAAGGCAGGCCCGCCTCCCTGGCTCGCCTCGCGGAGTCACTTGGTTTGCTAACACATGAAGTTTTGTCTCAAAGTGTTCAGGGGGCGCGTTGACTTCTTCTATTGACGGGGGTCTGTTTTATCCGCCGAGGCAGAGCAACAGATACCCGTGTAATCAAATCTGCCACGCTAGGGGCACATTGGAGAGCCAAACGCTTTACAAGCCAAATTTATACAAATGGGCCTCTTTTGTTCGGAGGATACAATACAGCTGCTCAATTTACTGTTGTGCTCCGGACGGATGCAGCACAAAGCTCTATAAGTGAGCTGGGGGGGTTTGGGGCGAGCGTGCACGCCGTCCACGCACACGCTGACACACTCACACACACACACACACACACAGTCTTACTGTCAATTCCCCTTCTCATTTATGAAAACCATACACAAGCTCACACACGCGCGCGCATGTACACACACACACACACACACACACACACACACACACACACACACACACACACACACACACACACACACACACACACATAATCAACACACGCACACACACATAATCAAAATTCTATCTAGGTTGTGCTGATGGTATCAGGAGTCAGGGTGACAGTGGTACAGGGAGGAGGGGGTAAATCAATGTGGGCACATTGAGACACGGCCCTCTATTAAAGAAAAGGCCTGACACACACACGTCAGCTCCGTCTGCTAACTGACAGCTGTAAAGATGAGCGATGGGAAGAGCGGGGTTCATAACCCAGCCAGAGAGACCTTTTCTCTGTCTACAGAGTCTGGTTACTGCCCTGCAGCCAAGCTGGAGTCTCACTGGCACAAATTAGCCTGGTTTGTGTGTGTGTGTGTGTGTGTGTGTGTGTGTGTGTGTGTGTGTGTGTGTGTGTGTGTGTGTGTGTGTGTGTGTGTGTGTGTGTGTGTGTGTGTGTGTGTGTACCTGTATGTGTCTGTGTCCACGTCCAGTGGTGGAAAAAGTACTCAAATTTTGTACTTAAGTAAAAGTATCAATACTGCCCTGTAGATGGACTCCGTTAAGTAAATGTCCAGAATTCAAAATGTACTTGAGTAAAAGTATGAAAGTATTTGCATCAAAATGTACTTAAATTCTACTAAAAGTAAAAGTACTAAATGTTTGAAAATAGCAGATCTACAAGCTCACAACGCGTCGTGATGTGACGCGTTGTGAGCTTGTAGATCGGCTGTTTTCAAATAGCCACAGTATAAAATAGGGCTCAAGTGGGTTAATGTGTGTTTTATAATATTATAATTTACACCTGCAGAGTAACTAGTAACTAAAGTTTTCAAATAAATGTAGTGGAGTAAAAGTACAATATTTGAATCGAAGATGTAGATGAGTAGAAGTAAAAGTATTGGAAATTGGAAACTCAAGTAAAGTACAAATACCACAACATTGTACTTAAATACAACTGTAGTTACTTTCCTCCACTGTCTGTGTCTGTGTGTTTGCGTGCGTATTTGTGCACTTCTGTATTTGTGCACGTTCGCACGCGCGCACACGTGCACACGTGTGAATGCGTTTTATAGGAACTCGCCTTGGATAGCTTGTATAAAAACCAAGCGCTCTTTATTGGGACAGTAAATCGAGGGTGCTTTACTGGGACCTGAATACACAGACGGATATGCCTGTTAGCCATACCAGAGAATAGGGTCACAGGTGCACGCGAGCACATAAAGGGGAGACCTAAACAGAAGCACATGCACATAAAGACTGAGGACCCGGGTTACATGAATCCATCTGTCTTGTCTGTTGGTTCAATCGCATGCTTTGACTTAAAGGTGTGGTGTACTTACTCAGGGGTTAAGCCACTTCCAACCTGCTGGTGTCCTTACTTTGTACGTGTCATTATAGGCAATCATTTTCTTTTTTAAATGTCCCAAAATTTCAAAGAAATCCACAATTTTAATTGGGGTCTTCAACGTTTTCAGGCCAAGGCCCCCTTAGTTGAGAGAGAGATGAAGCACAACCTAATTTCATCATTTGACAGAACAATTATCAGTTTATTGTCATACCTCCAGACAAGGTCCCCCATTGGGATAACAGCGCCATCTGGCGCTGCAACAGAGTAAAACTCATAAGCTCCCGTACGAGAAATATCATTTGTCGGGAGGGCTGTCAATCACAAACGAGGGCACCGCCCCCGAGTGTATATAAGCCCTGCGGGCTATCATAACTTCCTCTTCCGCACCTCTGCTTGCCTGCAACTAGAGTATCGCGAACTCAGCCATATAAGTATAATTTTCTGTAAAGTTTAGCCTAAGCGACGGCTAGGAAGTCGGCCACTGGCCTTTATAGAATATCTCCTGTACGTTCTTATTCTTCAGTTCCAACAGTTTCGGCGTTCTCACCTGTTTCCTCGCTGTAAGTTTCCAGCTTCTTCTCTGAGCTTGTTATTGTCCGATAGCCTCTTGTAGCTTAGCCTAGCTTCAAGCTATCGATGTTCCACGGCCCTCGGCTAGCATGCTGCTATCCTTGTTCCCCTGGAAGTGTGCTCGATGCTGGAGACTTATCGCTGGTGAGGACACCCACCCTCGGAATTTCCTTCGATGATCCCGCAGGCTGCTTCATGTGGTGAGTCTTTCGAGTGTTAGCAAGTGCCTTGCTTGCTCGTTCCTTTGTTTGATAGCCTCATGCTAGAAGGCCCTCACCAGGGCACTGATTGCTAGCGCGCCCTAGCTGGGTGTCGCTATTTTCTTTACTTCTAGCTGGCTAGGACTTTCCAAATGTTTGTCCGGTGGTTCTCGTGTTGTCCCCGCCGCCCTGGTCTCGCCGACCAGGGCTACGGGCCTCTCCTGGCAGGTTTTGTGGGCACGCAGCGGTGCCCGCTGTTTGTGCTTCCTTCACTTAGCCTCCACTAGCCTTGTGGCCTGCCTGGTTTTTTCCCTCCACCGGACTCTGCTGCCTCCGGGGCTCGCGGCGCTGTACGCCACAGCGCTGCTTCTCGCCCCGGGCCGCAGCCTGCAGCCACTACGCCTATAGGGGGCTCCAGCGCGCCGCTGGTGCCCTACGGCGGACGGCTGCAACGTCACGGGACTACTTGCTGGTTCTCGCCCTCTCTCCCGCCGGTTCGGCTGGCCGCCGTCCCAGGGAGGAGAACCTGCTAGCCCGCCCGGCCGCTCCCACGCCGGGGGCGGCTAGCGGCGTGGTTTTTTCCCGCCTGCAGCCACGACGCCACGTTGTTTCTGCCTCCGGGGCTCGCGGCGCTGTACGCCACAGCGCTGCTTCCCGCCCCGGGCTGCAACCTGCAGCCACTACGCCTATCGGGGGCTCCAGCGCGCCGCTGGGGCCCTACGGCTGGCGTTCTGCAACTTCACGGGACCACACGCCGGCCCTCGCCCTCTCTCCCGCCGGTTCGGCTCCGCCGTTCCAGGGAGGAGAGCCTGCTAGTCCGCCCGGCCGCTCCCACGCCGGGGGCGGCTAGCGGCGGCTCCGGTTCCCGCCTGCAGCCACGACGCCTATTGGGGGCTCCAGCGCGCCGCTGGTGCCCTACGGCTGGCGTCTGCAACTTGAGGGACCCCGCCTGGCCGCTCCCACGCCGGGGGCGGTGAGCGGCGACGCCGGTTCCCGCCCTCTCTCCCTGGTACGGCTGGCGCCGTTTTATTCAGGGGAGAGAACCTACTGGTCCGCCTGGCTGCCCCCACGCTGGGGGTGACTAACGGCGACTTCCTCCTCCTTCCCCTTGGATTTTTCGTTCTCGGCCATGCTGGCTGAGCCCGGATCTTCCTGGCACGCTTATGTTCTGGTGGCACGCCTCCGAACAACGCTGTTAAAAGCGGGGATGAAATTGAGAGTGAGGATGAGGAGGGATGGAATTGGGTTGAAGGCTCTTCTCCCAGTATTCCTCCTACAAGTGAGTCTTGCAAGTCCTCGGTTCCACGAGGACCCTGCATCCTTCCGCCCACCTCCGCCTCTACCCCCTCTCTCCCCTCCTCCATGCAGAAGGAGTGGAATGGGTCGGCGGCGCCCCAGTACATCCCGCTCTCCCCTCCACTGTGCCAGTGGAAGGGGGCCTGGGTCTGCGGCACCCGGACTGTGGTTTTTTCCACATGGTGGGGCTCAAGGAGACCACTTACTTGCGCCCAAGCGCACTGAACACAGCTCTCCCCACAAGGTTTGTGGGAAGTGGGTGTGTTAGATGACATAGGGTTGAGGGCCTAGCCCTCCACGGGGTCTGGGTTCCGTGACGGCACACGGTCCTCCTCCCCCCGAATGCAGACGTTTGAGTTCTGTCCCACGCAGGGGAGAATGAAAATCTCTGTTGCCCAGTAGCTTTTTCCCATGTCATCAGTAAGGGTATGGTAGTCGAAACAAAACTTTTGTTTACCTACCTCTCAGTCCCTAGCACAAAGGACCCTCCTCTCTGCTTACAGCCAGTCAGTGTATAGAGACCCATGCAGGGTTCTTTATTCACTCAATGGATTACTTATTGTCCCAGTCCTGCAGACTGGTGACAATTAAAAGGTTTTTCCCTGGTTTGCAATGGGCTCCACTGTTTTGCTATTAGTCACAATAACAAAGCTTCTCTTCTGTGCTATTCTCCTCTGTCTCCACTGAGCGGCACTGTCGTGCCGAGTTCAGTTCAGAACAGGAGTATGGAGTGTTATGTACAGCATCTTAACACTCTTCAGGGACGCCGAGCCGGACTCCTCCCACAGAACCTGTGGGATGAGGTGGCGTAAATGACCTTGGACTGTGGGTACAGGGGTCCCTGACTACACAGGGACCTCCTTCCCCCAGGCGCTAATATTTATTTTCCTTATTCCATGCAGGGATAATGAAAATGGTTACTGCCTCCCTTGTCCCCAAGTTTAAAAAAAAAAAAAAAAAAAAGTGTTTTGAGCGAGCGTGGCCTGCTCACTCCTACACTTGCACGGACAACCTCTTATCGCTTGCAACCGCTCAGTGTAATGAAGCCCATGCAGGGCTTTCTACTCACGATAACAGATTTCCCAGTCTTGCAGTCATGCAGACAGGTTACAATCAGAATGGGTTGCAGACATGCTGAGGTTCCCACCCATGTTAACTGCGGTTCACAGTGGTGCGGTTTCTCCTATGTGCAATTTTCCTCTGCCTACACTAAACGGCACTGTAGTGTCGATTCTAGTGCAGGACAGGAAGTGTTTCACTATCGGTGTGTGGGATTATGAGTTGGCCTAATTTTCCCTGCAAGGAACTATTAAAGGCCTCAGATCTGGTTTAAACGTTTACACGTTCTTCCCCGTGCTGGGGTAAATGTTTTTACGTAACGAACCGTATTTCGCAGAATGCTCTTTCTGTTTCTCTTTCCACCACCGTTCAACATGTTGACGTCACGTCCGTTGGAGCGGCCGTCACCGGATAAGGAGGGGAGCTTCCCGGATACGGAAGTGCTAATCCCCAATGTTCCTTCTCCCCCGTGCAACCTAACGGTTTCTCCCTCGTTTCACAGCACGTTAGCACGTTGTGTGAAACGGTTAGGTTCCGAACGGAACCCTTGTTTATTTAATACCCTTGATGGTATTCTGATAAACATTGGAGACTGTGCAATCCGAGCAATGGGTGTTACGTCAGTAACACGTGGCCTTAGATTGCATTTCTTGAACCACCCCCGCTTCCAGCTGGGGTAATTACACTCGAGCTCGCGCTTGTAAGCAGGGGCTCTGAGTGAGGAAATAAGCTCGGTACTATGCAATGGTGCTGTAGTAGAGCTCTTACGAGACCTGAACCAGCTTGGTTTCTGGACTCGAATTTTTCCTGGTTCGGGAAAAAAGGGGGGGGGGGGCTGCATCCCTTCTGGATTAGGGATATCACACCAACTTGGTGTTGGCCCACCTGAAGGCCTCCTTCAGATCTCCTTCTTGGGGTCCCTCTGGATTCGACCACGATGTCTACCCGCCTCTCTCTGGAGGGGGTGGACAGGTTCCTGACGTGTCTTCGCTCCTTTTAAATTGGACCAAGTGGTCAGTTACAAGGAGTGTATGAAGTTGGCAGGGCTGATGGCTTCAGCGGTGCAACTTCTTCGCCGTTCTGGCGGTGGACACTGACGCTCAGGATTCCTCCCCTGCAAGGGTGCAGGGAAGTGGTGGTCAGCCAGGCCTGCATGGACGCGCTGGTCCCATGGCGGGACCAGGCGTTGTTAATGAGTGGAGTCTCCATAGGCGTGGTGGTGTCACGCAAGGTGATCACCACAGACGCCAGCCGCTCGGGCTGGGACGCCACCCACGAGGGGCGCTCAGCCAGGGGTCTGTGGACCCCGGCCACGTTGGAGTACCACTTCAGTTATCTGGAGTTAATGGCGATCTACTTGGCTCTCAAGTATTTCGAACCGTTTCTCCGGGGTTGTCATGTCCTGGTCAGGACGGACGACATGGCAGCCTTGTACTTTCTCAACAAGCAAGGCGGCCTCTCCTCGCGCACGCTGGATCAGCTGGCACGCGAGATGACTCTCTGGTGCGTACCGTGCCTGAGGTCCTTTAGAGCCTCCCATGTTCCAGGCCTTCAGAACGGCGGCGCCGATCTGTTGTCCAGGGGGGAGCCTCGCTACGAGGATTGGTCTCTCCACCATGCGGTGGTGAGACAGATCTTCTCCAGGTTCGGTCAACCTCGGTTCGATCTCTTTGCTTCCCAGGAGAACGCGAAGTGCCCCCTCTACTTCTCAGTGAGGGGACCTTCGCCTCTGGGGGTGGATGCGTTCGCACACGAGTGGCCGGAAGGCCGTCTCTATGCGTTCCAACCGCTGGAACTGATCCTTCCCACACTGGAGAGGATCAGGAGTTCCAACCTGGAGGTTCTTCTCGTGGCACCGTCCAGGGGAGTGTGGAGGTCTCTGATCACCCCACTGCTCTACCGGTCCCCCTGGCAGCTCCCCTTGCATAGGGACCTGCTGCGCCAGGCGGGGGACGATATCTTCCATCCCGACCCCCAGGCCCTAGACCTGTGGTTTTGGCCTGTGAGAGGGAGAACCTGCTAGCCGCAGGCTTCTCAATGGCGGTTGTAGCTACTTTTCAGAGTGCTAAAGCCCCCTCCACTAGGGTGGTATATGATGGAAGGTGGAATGTTTTCTTGGACTGGTGTGAGCTACAGGAGCCACCTGTGGTGGCTCACTTGGCTCCAGCCCAGAAGGCGTTAGTTTTCTTGCGGGACCGCCTGGACCTTGGTCTGGCGTTCTCTACGCTTAGGGGTTATTTAGCGGCTTTTGATGCCTGTCACCTGGGGGTGTCAGGCATGGGCCTTTCTAAATTCCCTGAGGTGGTCAAGTTCATACACGGTGTCGACCGTTTAAGACCTGTGACTGGATTTTTGTTCCCTGCTTGGGATCTACAAGTGGTTCTTGAGGGCCTTTGCAAGGCACCCTTTGAACCGATTGGGAGGACCTCTTTGAAACATTTAAGTTTCAAGACAGCTCTTTTGCTTGCCTTGTCTACGGCTAAGCGTGTGAGCGACCTTCATGCGCTCTCTGTGAGCCCTGATTGTATGAGGTTTCTCAATAATGACTCCAAGGTTCTTCTTAAACCTCAATTGAGTTTTATTCCTAAGAACCGAGTGGTCCCGAAGGAACCTGTTGTTTTGACGGCTTTCCATCCTCCTCCGTTTGCATCGGAGGAGGATAGGCGTCTTCATTGTCTTTGTCCAGTTAGGGCCCTGAAGGCCTACTGTGACAAGACGGTGGACAGCAGGTCTACTTCTCAGCTTTTCGTGGTCATGAATGCCCGTCAGCGAAAAGCGGTGTCCAAACCCACTCTGTCGAGATGGATTGTGGATGCTGTTAGGTTGGCTTACACCCGGGCTGGGTCTGAAGTGCCGGAGGCACTTAAGGCCCACAGTACTAGGGGTGTGTCTACCTCTAGGGTTTTGTCCAAAGGTGTCTCCATTGAGGAGATTTGTGCGGCGGCGAATTGGTCTTCGCCGTCCACCTTTGCGACCTACTGTCACCTGGACGTTGCGCCTTCTGCTATGGCGCATACGGTTCTAGGTGCTGCTGCCCCGCCTACTATGTAGTGGGGCGGCTCTCTCCCCTTCCTGGGACAGCTTGCTACTGTCTCTAGGATACCTGGGGGGGGACCCTGAGTCTTTCCCTTATATTACTGTAGTATTATAAGGCGGACCTGTGTCTGCCCTTAGTGCATATGGCAGGCCTCGGTCTGTCAGGGTCTCTTTTCTGTCTAAACACGCCCAGGCCCTGTGGGCCTGGGTCGGATCAGTCCTGAAAGGGGTCACGTCGGTTGACGGGACCTCCTTCCGGGTGTGGTCGGTGTGAACGACAGTCTTGTCGGTTCATGGCTTCTCGGGGAGTGTATGAGTCCCAATGGGGGACCTTGTCTGGAGGTATGACAATAAACGTTTAGGTTCCGAACGGAACCATGTTTATTTAATACCGGAGGACAAGGTCCCCCGAATAAAGCTCCTCGGTTCGCTAGTTGCGGGCGCAGAGGTGCGGCTTTAGAGGAAGTTATGATAGCCCGCAGGGCTTATATACACTCGGGGGCGGTGCCCTCGTTTGTGATTGACAGCCCTCCCGACAAATGATATTTCTCGTACGGGAGCTTATGAGTTTTACTCTGTTGCAGCGCCAGATGGCGCTGTTATCCCAATGGGGGACCTTGTCCTCCGGTATTAAATAAACATGGTTCCGTTCGGAACCTAAACGTTTATTTTGGATTCATGTTAATTTGTGTTTTCAGATATTTAACCACTTGAACCGTCAATACTTAATAAACTTGACCTTTCACGCTGTACTTAGTCTGCTCTTTTTCCCCTCTACACCAAAGCTCTTTGCCGAAAATAAACGATCTACAAGCTTGTGAGCTTGTAGATCTGCTATTTTTGGCAAAAGTTCTCAGAATATGGACACTATAGGGTTCAAGTGGTTAATATAAAAAACGTTCTATCACTCAAAGATTTGGAGGACCCCCTGTAGTAACTCTGAGGACCCCCTAGGGGTCCCATACCCCTGTTGAAGACCCATGGCTTAAGTGGTTAACCACGTGAACATTGGTGTCCCAATTTAGGACATTTTATTACCGGTGAACATTCATCGAAAACACCAGATCTGCAATCTCACATTATGGGGTCTAGTACAGCGCAATAGATACTCCTTCCGACCTGCTTCCAACCTTTCTTAGGAAATGGAGGTGATATAACTACAAATTGACGTCCTTCCAAGCTTCGGAAGGGCTGTCTCAAAAACATTTCCTCAGACTCTGGAGGTGAGTGTAGTTCTGAAAGCCTGTCCAAACCGGGAGATTTTCCGACACAAGTATTGGCCTTATGCTCCTACTATCTGTTAGCGGTATTTTACGCCCCCGCCTCCCCTCTCTCTCCTTCCTTCAGTCGTTGGTTATCAGTGTCAAAGTCCAGGCTGGCTGCTTTATTTAGGCTGGAAGCTGTCATAGAGATGTGTCACCATAATGTGATGCCTTCCACACTATGGGCGGCAAAAAACGCCTGTCATGAGTTGCATGTGTCACTCAAATATATGCCCTTTCTTTCTCTCTCTCTGTCTCTCTGTAACTCTCTCCAACACACAAGCAGGCACTCAAACATGCACACATTTTCTATATTATCTAGTATTGTAGTAATTGAGACCTGAACTTGGGTCTCGGCCTTAAGGTCAGTCTCAAGAAGACCATGTTTTAACCTCGGTCTCGTCTGCAATTTGTCTCAATTTGTCTCAGTCTGTCTCTTTTCTGCAAGGTTGGCTACTGCAGCTTTAAGAGAGTTACTGTAAATATACAGTATGGGTGCGATTTGGGTTTCATTCTCAGATTAATTATTGCTGTAATTACTTAAATTACAAGCTTAAAAAACGTAACGTGTAACATATTTTGCTTATTATGCTTTGTTATACAATGGTGTAATTGATGTGCACATATTGAATACAGGACATTATGTAGTAGGTGACTTTGCATGTTTTCCCTGTGTGCACATGGGTTTCCTCCCTCACCAAAAGACATGCATCCAGAGGGTAGGAGAAGTGCCGCTTGGCTGACACAAGCACATTTACAGTGAAGTCATGTGCACTGTTCCTGTAAAAACAAAATGAACTTATGCATGGTGTAGGCCTACATCTTGTATCCTCACTGATGTCTGTCCAACACAATACCATAAAGAATTCCAGTTCTCTGTGTTGACTTGGTCTCACATTTTAGGTGCTTTTGAATACATCACTATGTTGTTTAAATTAATGCCCCACTTTGTCATACAATACAGTGTCATAGAAAAATAGCAAAAAATACAAGCTCACAGAGCTTTCAGGCAGTGACCCCCAAAATAATGATATTTTAACTGGGGACCACCCATCCTGATGAGCATTAAGAGTTCAGGCAGGTGAGTGTGGCCACATAAAACATAATTTTGACACTTTCTTTACATTTTTTTAAATTAATTAATTGTGTCTCAGGCTTTTATGAATATTGAGCCGGAAAGTATTAACAGCTTGTGACTCGATAACTACATTATATCTATTGGAACACAGGTTCTTTTTCCCATGTTCTGAAAAGTAACAGTTTTGGACATACACGGTTTCCACCCAACAGCGACCATGTGTTGCTGTACATGTGGGCATAGTGTATGTTACAGTATTTGACTGAGTACGGGCACTTTCAACTCACATTTTCCGCTTCTTTCTTTCTAGGAACAAGTAAGCTGTCTGTTTTTTGTGCCCAGAATAAACCTGGCTGTCACTAATAACCCCTTACTGCTGACTCACTAATAGGTTTTTGTTGGCTAAAATTTGTCAAATCCTGTCACCAGTGACATTTCCACTAGCATGCTCTGCCGCTATTTCTAACCTCTGTCAAAGTCACACACTGGTTGTTGCTAACAGCCCCTGTCGCTAGCAGTAATGCTAAAAGCTTTCTCAGTGAAGACAAAAGCAAAAGAAGCTTTGCCCTTGTCACAGTTTCTCTCATGTCATTAGGACTGTCCATCATGCCAGATGGATTCCCATAACTGGTAGCTACAACACAGACTGAGACATCATAGCCTACTGGATCTAAAAGAAAACTGGCAAACAGAGACGACATAGAAAAATGGAACATGAAAAGATTGTTATTCCTTTCAGTCTAATAATGTCATTCACCAGACCAGCATGGTGTGCTTGCGTGCGTGCGTGTGTGCATGTGATGTGAGTGTGTGCGTTTGTTAGTTCGTGCATGCGTGCGTGCGTGCACTTAGTATAGACTACGTATGAAAAGTGACCTCTGCTAATGTGGTGGCATGATCACAAGGTTTTTGCATGGCGTCACACAATTTAAATCACTTGTAGCGAAGAAAACAAGCTCTGCAGGAGCATGTGTGCGGGTCCACACTCCATGTCTGGTGTATGTCTAGTTGTGGTCTGTGTGTGTGTGTGTGTGTGTGTGTGTGTGTGTGTGTGTGTGTGTGTGTGTGTGTGTGTGTGTGTGTGTGTGTGTGTGTGTGTGTGTGTGTGTGTGTGTGTGTGTGCGTGCGTGCGTGCGTGCGTGCATGTGTGTGTGCGTGTGCGCAGTAAATTTGACACAGTTGAAGCTCTTCCCAGCCAGACGCCTCTGAACAAGTTGGGTGTTCGCAGAGCTTGTGTCAGTGGGAGAGTGCTCACTGCTCAGTACACAGGCGTATAGGAGTTGACTGTGTGCTAATACAGCCATGAGTATTAGAGTATATTTTGCGTTTTCCCATGCATGCCCATAGATGTGCACTGCACACACATGCCTGATTTATCCTTGGTTGTGCATCGTTTCGCACAGCAAAACATGCTGTGAGCTGATAGATGTGCTGTGGGTGCGTGGCACGGTGCCCGCAGCTGTCTCACGTTGGTCGGGTCGGGTGGTCTCTCTCCCTCAACAGTAAGTTGGTTCTCAGAGTTGGGCGCAGAGATCCCCATGGGTCCCTGAGGGTGTTCCAGGGGGTCCCCAATAAAATGAGGGGGTTCCAGGGGGGGTACGCGTCCCGAATAAAACAAGTTAACCACTTTAATCCCATTCTAAACATCTGCAATTGAAAGATCTGAACAGCAACACAAATCTTATGGGGGTTCCTGGCACCAGGGCAGGATTTTCATGGAGGCCTTGAGGGCCATTAGTTGCCCCTCAGTTTGGCCTTGTGCCCCTCAAACCAATGGCATGACCTGAGGCCACAGTGGCCTTAATGCCCCAGCTGACTGTACCACTTTCTCCTCTGTGTCTTTCTTGTCAATACCGTATGTAGACAGTAGACACCAGTGTCTCTTTCTTGTCCTGTAGACAACAGTGTCTACAGGATTCTGAAATCTTAACTCCCCTGAGTCTCCATCTTTAAACCAATCCATTGACTTTGATTGGTGCAGGGCTGAGCATGGAACAGTTTGTAAATATCATCATTTATCTATTTCACTGCAGATTTATTTTGTAAGGCTTACCAGCCCTGGCATTTGGCCTTTGTGCCCTCAGAAAATGGACAACACCAAAGGCCATAAGTGGCCTTGCCCCTAAAATAACAAAATTCCAGGCCTGCCTAGCACAACATTTTCAAATGGGTGTGGGTGGCCAAATACAGATCAATGTGGGGGTCGCTGACATGAACATGTCCAAGAAAGCAGTGCTCTTCATAATGTACATGTGGTTAGATGATGCAGTGTGGGCGTCTCAACCAGACACAGTGACAGAATAGCAACAACATCATGCCACCCCGCAGCCGCAAGACCGCTGTCTCCAAGCACAAACACAGTCACATGGCAATTTAATGGCTCATTTAATCTGAACTCCCATCAAAGAAACACATCACATTACAGAGTCTGGGTGCGTTGGGTTGGGGGCATGCCCATACCGAGAGAAATCCCCCGGGATTTTTCTAAGTATTGAAAATAATGTATTGAGAATATAAGTGAGAGAGAAGGAGAAGCAGAGAGAGAGAGAGAGAGAGAGAGAGAGAGAGAGAGAGAGAGAGAGAGAGAGAGAGAGAGAGAGAGAGAGAGAGAGGTGAATAAATATTATCGTCACTGTCGGGCAGAAACCTCGTACCTCCAAGTTTCACATTTGGAAGTTTTTTCGTAAAGTGAAACCCTGCTTCATCATACAAGACTGTCGCACAAATGTAGTGAAAACAGCAGATCTACAAGCACACAACGCCTCGCAGTGCGAGGCGTTGTGTGCTTGTAGATCGGCTGTTGTCACTATTTTAAATCATTTTTAAATTTATAAATACAAAACGAGCGGTTTTGGACATACAAGGTTTCCACCCGACAACGACGATATGTCAAGGCATAGCAAACGCATGGTGTATTATGTCATAAACATTTCCAGGGAAAATGGCCACATTCATGTAAAATATCTGCGGTGCAAGTATTAACAGGCCACATTCATAATGTATGAGGTTTTTCCAAATCATTTTTGTCTGGGTGGTTGGGGGTTGAGTGACGTGTCTATATTTATCCTTATCTTTACCTTGATATTTTTTTAAACAGAGTAAATATTTAATAATCCTGTTGTTATTCAGTTCAGTGCACCAGCCTCCCCCAGACAGACTCCTTGTATTTCCAAACATACCTGGCAATAAAAAAGAATTCCCATTTTGATTCCATTGTCTGTCCACGGAGTGTCAGTGTTTCTCAAACTACTTTAAGTCAAGGACCCCCAAATTGATATGCATTTGGCTGCAGACCCCCCATCTGAAAAGGTGTTGTGCCAGGGACCCCAGGAGAGAAGATTTATGTTTCTTTTCTTTTTTTAAGATGTATATTTTTTGGCTTGTCACCTTTATTGATAGTAGACTGACAGGAAATTAGGAGAGAGACGGGGGGATAAGACACGCAGCTTTTGGTTGTGGGGATTGGGAGTCGAACCCACGACAGGCTGTCAGGCTGCATAGCCTAGGTGCCCGGACCGCTACCCGAACCGTCCGGAACCAGAGAAGATTTATGTAAAAAGAAATTCATAATTATTCCAGAGTTTTCAATATTTCTCAAAAATGTTCAAAAGCAGTAGAACAAGCTCGTAGAGCAACATGAAGTGAGGCACTTTGACCCTAGCCTAGCACAGCTAAACAATCCACCCATGTTAACACACGGTGGGGATATATACTGCATTTAGTTAGCTGCATAGTCTGGCCATGCCAGGCTACTTTAACCCTACTTTGAGAACCAATGTCACAGTTATAATGTTCTCAGTGTGATAAAATGCTAAACCAATCCACAGGCCAATTTACAATGATCACTATGTGCAACAGTGGGTTGTAATCCTGGAATAAACTTGTTGTTTTCCAATGTCAATGTTGACAGATGACTCATCTAAAACTATCAGTGAATAATTACTGAAACACACACACACACACACACACACACACACACACACACACACACACACACACACACACACACACACACACACACACACACACATACTGCCAATATCTCCTCAATGAAAGGACGGACGCACGCACGCACGCACGCACGCACGTGCGTGCGTGTGTGTGATAGAGAGAAATGAAGGTCAGAATGTGTGGAACAATCTGTATTAAAGAAAACAAATGAATCATCTTATTGTTGGAAAATACTGTATATGCATGGGGATCTGTATATGGGGATTTGGACGTGTGTGTGTGCGTGCGTGCGTGCGTGGTCGCGTGCACACACACACACGCACGCACGCACGCACACACACACACACACACACACACACACACACACACACACACACACACACACACACACACACACACACACACACACACACACACACACACACACACACACACACACACACACACTTTTTCT
>NC_137812.1:42718308-42745808 GCF_963921795.1 Nannobrachium achirus
ACTGATGATTGTGCCGTCAAACGATGAAACTATATGGAAGCTACAAAAAGTTGTTGGGGTCCCTGCTTCATCTCTCTCAACTAAGGGGTCCTTGGCCTGAAAACGTTGAAGACCCATGGTTTACTGAGACACCCCACTGTCTCTCTGCATTTGATGTACTGAATGTGTTATCCCATTGCGCTCCATCTGTCATAAGGACATTATCCACAACTTATGTCAGTGACGCAGTTTACTGTTTAGCAGCGGCTACAATGTTGACCACCTAATTCTATCTATTCTTCTGACCAAACTCTAATCACATTTTGCAGTTTAGAGTGCAGACGGAGCTTGCACCAAAACTAATTTAATACTGCCAGCCAGTCAGCCACAGACATGTAGAGTTGCCAAATGAGTATATTAGATTTGAAAATAAAACACACCAGAACGATGCTCGCCACACACACATGAAC
Source organism: Nannobrachium achirus (assembly GCF_963921795.1). Classification (NCBI taxonomy): domain Eukaryota; kingdom Metazoa; phylum Chordata; class Actinopteri; order Myctophiformes; family Myctophidae; genus Nannobrachium; species Nannobrachium achirus. The sequence goes on from NC_137812.1 coordinate 42,718,758, forward strand.
ACACATAAATGCACACGCACATGCATGCGCGCTCGCACACACGCACCCGCACATGCACGCGTGCACATTTGTGTGTGTGTCACCGAGTCTGCATGCTTAATACGTACTATGCAAACACATTTCTGTGCATGTGATGTGAGCATGTGTGTTTGTGTCAGACCAGTTGTTTGCGGCGACAAAGCCACAGCGTGGCAACAGTTACACTAATGACTTATGACAAGGATACAGGACTGACCCGCTCTCCAAAAGTTTTCACTCTTTTTCACTCTTTTTCACTTCATGTTCTCTCTGCCTCTGTGAACAGAGCTGACAGTAGTCCTGTCAAGGGAAAGCCCCTCCGGCCTTGTTTTCCATGTCACTGCAGAAAACCATCATTCCTCCTCATACTCTGCCGTACGGCGGTGTCGCTCACCGAAAATAGCCGATCCACAAATCAGCTATTTCTGGCGCGCGACACCGCCGTAAAACAAAGACATAAATCAGACCATCATCCATCCAGTCTTGGCCCGGGCCTTCTTCGCCAATAGTCATCAGCCCGTGTTTCCTTTAGTGTGTCTTTTTGGCTAGCCGGGAATCCACACATTAGCTCCGCAATGTGGCTCCAATGATCATCCTCTGCTGCCACATGGATTTCAAGTGAGTTACGGGACTGTAACTGTGATTCAAAATGAAGCAATCCTTTCTCATTTTATGCAGCGGAATTTAAGCGGGTGCTTGGGGAGTGAGTGTGTGAGTGTGTGTGTGTTGGGGGGGGGGGGGGGGGGGCATAGTGGGCCTCAGTGTTAATAGTAGCAGAAAGGGAGAGGAATGGAGGTGAAGAGACTAGAGGTCAAATAGAGGGTGCGGAGGTTTGTGTGTGTGTGTGTGTGTGTGTGTGTGTGTGTGTGTGTGTGTGTGTGTGTGTGTGTGTGTGTGTGTGTGTGTGTGTGTGTGTGTGTGTGTGTGTGTGTGTGTGAGAGAGAGAGAGGGGGTATGATAATTAGACCGTTAATCATCTGGTTTGAATCACTGACGGAGTTCCAATAGCCTTCCGGCTATACATGTGTGTATGAATGCATGCAATGCAAAGTGTGTGTGCGTGAATGTGTGTGTGCATGTGCGCATACGTGTGTGTGTTTGTGTGCATATGTGAGGTGTCCAGGTATGCTGAGTGCCAGTGTTCACTGAGCAGCCCAATAAAGCTGTTCTCCTCGGGGAGCAGAGTTTTTCCTGGTCATAACTCAGCGTGTTAAGCACCCTGTCCCCTCCCCACGCACCCTGCAGCAGCATTGATCTACGGCACAACATCAGCCTAATAGACAGCAGATTCACGGCCATCCATCTGCAAATCACTGGAGCGTGGCTAAGCAAAGAAGTGACGGGCTGAATATCCTGGGAGACCGAAATTGGGATTAATGAGAGATTATAATTTCTTGCGATATGACAAGCGCTAGCATTATCGTCGCTTTAGTTATAATGAAATACGTTCAACTGGAGTTTAACAATTTCGCTTGGCAGGACAACTCGGTGTCACTCACTTTCATTTTGAAAACCCTGGATGTCATAATACTAAAGCCTGCCGAAACTGCGATGGCAGCGTTGCGTTGTGAACGATAAATCTTCTGCATCCTGTTATAGTTTTCAAGATGTGTTGCCTGTTTTCCATTCGTTATATAAAAGAAAAAACAGAAAAAAGACAGAGAAAGGCATGAATGGCAATGGTAAATATGAATTGTCAGAATAGAATTGTACAGCATATATTCTGGAAAAGTAACACGACTTTAGACATCTACTGCAGTGTATCTCAAAGTGGATTCCAGGGACTTTCTAGGTTCCTCTATGGGGGTCTAAATTGACCAATACAAGTCTGTAACTCTGACAGTGTACAAATGGAACCAAATGAACCCTAACGGGTTCATTTGGTTCCATTTGTACACTGTCAGAGTTAAGGGGAGACCTTGAAATTTGAAAGTTTGAGAAAAACTGATCTACTGTACAGATAGGAGAGATATTTTAACATGTGCCATACACCCCCTACACACACACACACACACACACACACACACACACACACACACACACACACACACACACACACACACACAGAAGCTGGGACCCTCGGTAGCAACGGCAGCACCAGCAGCAGCAGTTGTAATTTCTTCTGACCGACATACATTCCTGTCTTCCACATCTGGACGTGCCTTCAGACACATTCTGAAGACTACTGGTGTTGGCAGGCCGCTCAGACTGTTGGTCACCAGTGTGTTTGCGTGGTTTCTGTGTATGTGCAAGTGCATATGCACGTCCGTGTGTGTATGTACGGGTTAAGGAGGTCTTGGTCAGTGGAATGTGTTCATGCGTCACCTTGCTGAGGGCACAACAACAATGTGCGAGTTGAACGAGCGTGCTCCGAGTTCACACATACACCCACAGACTCACACAGATCCTAAAGGCATCTTGAGGTTAATCATATTTTCTTCTATTTGTCAGCCATAAGGAAATAGAATGGGGGGAGGTTGGACGGTTGAGAGAGGCTTTGCAAAGGCTTGAGGAGGTATGAGACGAGAGGAAAGAGGAGAGCGAGGTGGATAAAGCTGAGATGGAAAGGATTGATGAAGCTATGAAGGGAGGGGAGGAAGGCATATATGTAGGGGCGATGCGAAGGGAAACCGTAGCTAGATTGAGTTGTAATGCGAGCTCATGCTTTTGTGTTTTAAAATGAATAGGCAGTTGTTTATCCAGTCCTGGAGGCAACGTTTGGTCGTTTTTTTTTATTTTTTAGGATGATACATGCACAAACCGGTTGACAATAAACCGAATTGGGCGATCAATCTTTCAGGCACATTACGCCCTGCTGCCAACTCCTGAATGCTCTTGTTTGCTTGGAACAAAGCAAATTATTCTCAAAATACATGCCCGGGTGAAATATGTTCTATGCAGTCATTCTGTTTGGATGCGGGACAAGAAATATAAGATAATAACAGGAAGACTCCTCTCTTCTTTCACTGCTTGAAAACGGCAGGGCACCTTTCCCCCGCAAACCAAAGGAGCGATGTGTGCTCCAGTCTCTCCTCGCGCCTCACTCCTCACCCGGTCTGTTTTCTCCATCCCGCCGCGTCCAGCAAAGATCCTGACGAAGATGTTATTAATGCGATAAAGGCCCTTCACTTCCTCTTGCTCTGGTCAGTAATAAAAGCCTCTGTGTAAACATGGCAGAAGCGGAGCAGATCAGACAGCGTGCAGATCCCCGTCTTGTTCTGCGATTAACATCTCTGGCTGCCGCTGTGGGCTGCTGGAAATTACAGGCCCTCCTGGTTTTTATTACTCATCGCAAAAGAGATGTATGGGTGAGGTGACTGGAGCGCACTTACAGCAGAATGTGCGACAAATAAATGCATGCATAGGCACAAAATGACGCAAGCAAGCAGGCAGACACACACACACACACTCGCACGCACGCGTGTGCGCACACACACACACACACACACACACACACACACACACACACACACACACACACACACACACACACACACACACACACAGCATACTGAAATATGAACACAATATATTGTATGTACATGTGATGATAGCAAATAAAGATTACATTTAGAAATAAAATAAAAGAATAGTGAATTTATGAATAGATGGATATTTATATTTTATTGATGACATGAGGGAAATTCAGATGTGTGCATTCATGTTTGCAAGCACGTGATCAAACACACGTTAGTTTCCCAACTTGTTGGGACATCGCATTGATTGATTGTTTGTTTGTTTGTTTGTTTGATTGATTGATTGATTAATCGATTGATCGATCGATCGATCGATCGATCGATCGATCGATCGATTGATTTGTTAATTTACAGTAAAACATGTTCAAACATCTAATGCATTGGTGAAAAACATGGACTGGAGGGGGTGCAGGGGGAGTAGTATGTACAGTAAAAACGAGTACATTTATGTATGACAACAATCATAAATACATTTAAAATCAGGACCAGCTGGTCTTCAGAAAGCTCTTTAAGGAGGACTTAAAGCTGGCAGTGGTGCCAATCGACTTGCTGCCTGCGGGCAACCCATTCCACATGACTGCTGCGGAATATAAAAGAGTCCTTTTCTCATGCAGCCTTTGAATCTCTATGGAACAAAGTCTGTGGGGCTACCTCTGGTGGACTAGCTGTGAGCGTCACTAATCCTGGAAGAGTAATTGCATAAATATTTGGTAGCCACATAGTTTACAATCCTGTGAAGTTGAACCATACACCAGAGGCCAGAGAACGTTTTCAGGCCAAGGACCCCTTAGTCGAGAGAGAGATGAAGCATGGACCCCCACCCAAAGGCTACTAAAATGAGTAGGGAGGAGATGAGTTCTGGGATGGAGCTTATGGATCATCAACCTGAACCTCACTAATTTATTTATAGAGGTCTGCAATTTCTTTTTTCAGATCATAGGGATTCTATTATAACAGGGTGTGCAGGCATAATCAAAATCACTTATTGAATGAGTGCCACCACCAAGATTCTCAAAGCACTTCAGTCAATAAATGTGGAATGTGGCGAAAGGGCCTTTCTGTCCCCTAGGGCAGTGGTTCTCAACCTGTGGGTTGCGACCCCCAGGGGGGTCCCCAAATTATTTTGGGGGGTCCCCAGATGATTACCTTAATGTGCAACATGGTTTTCTCACTCAACAGTAAACAAAGTGTATATAGGGTATCTGCACATTTCCACAATATTAGAGGCAGAAAGTGTGAAAATAGACGATCTACATGCTTACAACGCCTCGCGTCGCGAGGCGTTGTGAGCATGTAGATCTGCTATTTTCACAATAGAACTGTGTTATACAAAATGTAATGCCTCAACTCTTAGTGCTCGTCAGGGTGGGAGGGGGTATCCTGTTAAAATATGATTATTGTGGGGATCACCGCCTGAAAAGGTTAAGAACCACTGCCCATGGGTAGGTAGTAGGTACCCTCACAAAAACATGCAGTAATCCTGGTCTCTATACTGCCTCCCCCTGGCCAGCCGGGGCGCCTGATGGAGGGGAAAGGAACTGGTTGGAATTACGTGTTCCTTCCACGCACTACGTCCAACCGGGGAAACTCCCCTCTGTCAGGTAGAAAGAAGCGGCTTGGACTCCTCATGCATTGAAGGAAGCACAAGGTCAGTCCGTTGCTCTCCCCAGGTTGGCAGAGGGAGTGTGGCGCCCAGGATTAGGCCTACATTACGGCCGGGCTACACCAGAAAACGTGCACACACGCGTGCGCTGTTTGTGTGTGTTCGAAAAGCCCCCTGCTACACCAAGGAAGAACCGATCCTATTTTTACAGCATGCATATCCGGGGCTTGCGGTGTAGCCAATATCATTGATATATATTGAATATTTCCAGAACGCACATACGCACGCACGCCCCGAGTACGCAACTACGCACTGACGTGCGTGAAAAGGCTTGGTGTAGCCCGGACGTTAGACAATTGACACTGGGTGAAAAAAATGCATTACAAAAAATCATGGGATAAAATTTTAAGAAAAATAAATAAATAAATGTGGAATGTGGTTTCTGTTTTTCAGACTTCAGATTCGTTAAACTGCAATAACATCAAAATGGGCCTCCAGATTTGTCCCTGATGTCCCCAATCAACTGGTCTAACCTTTTCCCCATGGAACAGAAGCACACACACACACACACACTGCATACTAGGGATGGGACGATATGAACATTTCATGTCACGATTATTGTGACAAAAGAAATCGCGATTTACGATCTTATCGCGATAATCAAAATCCATTATCCTGGGGCGGAACATTTGCCAAAAAATAGCAGATCTACAAGCGTACAACGCATCGCAACGCAACACGTTGTGAGCTTGTAGATTAGCTATTTTTTTGGCAAAGACATTTGATAGAGTGAAAAAAGACTATCAAGTAAGTATATTGTCATTGTCGGGTGAAAACCTTGTATGTCCAAAACCGTTCGTTTTGCATTTATCATTTTTAAAATGATTTAAAGTAGTGAAAACAGCAGATCTACAAGCACACAACGCTTCGCGGTGCAAGGCGTTGTGTGCTTGTAGATCTGCTGTTTTCACTACTTTTGTTCGACAGTCTTGTATGGTGAAGCAGGGCTTTACTTCGCGAAAAAAACGCACAAATTTCAAACTTGGAGATACGAGGTTTCTGCCCGACAGTGACGATATGTACCTTTGACCAATTATAGAGGGTTTAAGTGGTACCGGATATGCAGCTCGACAAATAAAAGGAGAATTGATCCCAGTGCATGACGGAGGACGATATCACGATAAATGAAATCTCCACCATACGATTATCGTGGATGTTCTTTATCACGATGAACGATAATATGGCGTATCGTCCCATCCCTACTGCACACACCAGTGTTTTAGAGATGGGAGGGCCACCTGTGACAACAGCGTTATTCTTCTCAGTATAAACCCCAGACAGACAGGAGAGGTGTCTGTCTGAGTGAAGCTCTTCCAGGAACACATACCTTAGCCGTCTGGGATCAAAGCATGTCTATTTATTTCCATGGTTTACACAAAGTTAACCGTCCTGGCGGTATTATTTAAAGAATTATTATTAGACCACTGTGGTTTATATGCCACATGCAGTGTTTATTATTCCATTTTTGGAGTGTGTGTTGCATTTCAGATTCATTGTTTTACTGGAACTTGCTAAAATATTAGTATTGTGTCTTGTTTTTCCCTGCTGTCAGGTTTCCAGAAATGTTTTCCTTCTCCCTGGTCTCTTCACCGAGTAGAGGACGTCAATACGGGACATGTGAGCCTTAATCTGATCGTAGCATGAACGATCTGACGTGCAGAGTGATGTGCCCGTGTGCCTGTGTGTGTGTGTGTGTGTGTGTGTGTGTGTGTGTGTGTGTGTGTGTGTGTGTGTGTGTGTGTGTGTGTGTGTGTACAGTACTTTATTGCGACCGAACGTCGCAGTTTACCATGAGAAATGTCACAGCTTGTCCGCGTCCGTGTAGACGTGTAGACGCGTACACATTTTTCTATGGGCAAACCTATAGACAGTAAAAATGTGTCATCATGCTGTCATCATGCTCTGATTCACTGTGATGTCAAGGAAACCACTCTACCAGAATAGGTTTGCTGCTCTGACATCACGCTCTGGCTTCACTGTGATGTCACACTAAAAGAACCCCTTTTATGCCCATATATGGAGTTCCCTGATGTCATCAATATTAATGATGCCCTGTTAGAGAGTGATGCCAGGGGGAACAAATCCCTTTTATGCCCATATATGGAGATATGGAGATACCTGTGGTGCCAGGGGAACAAATCCCTTTTATGCCCATATATGGAGATCCCTGATGTCTACATTCCCTGATGTCCACATCACTGTGGCGCGACCTCACCCTTTAGAGCCCTGAGGCGTCTTACTAGTATGTCTATATGTATATGTGTCAGTTTGCGTTACTAAAACTTTGTATGTAGACTGTGTGCTTTTGTCTGCATCTCTCTCTCTGTGTGTGTGTGTGTGTGTGTGTGTGTGTGTGTGTGTGTGTGTGTGTGTGTGTGTGTGTGTGTGTGTGTGTGTGTGTGTGTGTGTGTATGCATGCGCGTGCGCACGAGCGTGTGTGTGTGATTCGTCTAGCCACAACATTCCTGAGTGACAGTGCTCTTCCAGTGTGGCCACACACCCACCATCATGTCCTCTGTGACAGTCCCCTCCGAGGACAACTCCTCACACTGACGGGCAGATGGATACATAAATATAGGATTTAAAACAATAAGGACAGCTTTCTTGGTAAGAGAAACATTGTGATTCTAGTGATACACAATCTGGACGAGAAGTCGTGACCTTATCCCCAGAAATGTTGAATCACTGCCCCAAACCGTTTCCTGTTTTGTCTAATGTGATAACATAACTCAAACTGTCAAAGGACATTAGAATAACATGGACAAGAGTTCACAGGTTCAAGTCCACCACATTCATGACGGGGCGGCAGTCATGAAATTCACCGCCCTATGCCTGAGCGTCCCCAGCCGGGAATTTAAGTCAAAAATGGCTGCCAAACCTTATAGAATTTCTGGACAGAGCCCCTGGTGGAATACTTAAGCTTCTCCAATTTTAAGTGAGCCATCACATCTCCGACCCAACGTCGATGTGATGGTGGAATGGATGATTTCCAATTGAACAGAATAAGGCGACGGGCCAATAAGGAGGAAAAGGCTATTGCATTGGATTGAGCAACAGAAACTGTCATTTCACCAGGGACCACACCAAAAACTGCTATCATAGGGTCAGGGCAGATCTCTTTTTCACATAAAAGAAAACGTCTCAAAGATAGACGACCAGAATCGTGATAATGATGGGCATGACCAGAACATGTGGTAGAGAGTGGCTGGAGCCTGATGGCACCTGGAGCAGGTCGGATCTACATCTGGATAAATCTCAGCGAGTCTGCTTTTAGAGAAATGTAATCTATGAAATACTTTGAACTGAAGCAAGCCATGTCAGATACAAACAAAAATGAACAAATGTTCACGGTTAACAGTTTGACCGTTTGTTATAGGTGCTATACTGTAGGTCTGTTACTTTTCAGGATTCAAATTCAAAAAGGGGAAAAAGTTGCGGATACTTTTGATACTTTTGTGTGAGGCTGTCGTGAAGGATCAATAGGGCGTTAATTTATGAAAAAAAAAAAAAGCAGTTAGAAAATGGAGATATTGATGTTTCTGCCAGCGATATGTCTCTTATAATGTAACAACAGAGTGTCTTCTGTGTGGCTCTGTTTCAGGGGGTTTATGGTCTCAGTCTGTGTCATGCTTGCGCAGATTGTTCTGGAGCATCACGGGAGCAGAGCCACTCCGCCAAATAATACAATGCAATATCATTGCAATAAATGGTTTTCATCTCGATGAGATTGTCATGACTGTACTGTTATTATAGAGAACTCTATTACCTCCCTGAAAATAATGGTTTTTGGTTGGTTCTCGGCATAGTCGTTAGTCGTTTCCTGTCTTTATTGTAAAGGCAGCTGTGTGTGTGTGTGTGTGTGTGTGTGTGTGTGTGTGTGTGTGTGTGTGTGTGTGTGTGTGTGTGTGTGTGTGTGTGTGTGTGTGTGAGTGAGTGTGTGTGTGAGAGAGAGAGAGAGAGAGAGAGCGTGTATGTGCTGTAGATAGCCTAGTATAACGATACCCCAGTGTACCTCAATACGCGTGTGTGTGTGTGCATGCACAAGCAAGCGGGCACGCACACACACACACTTGTGTTTTCTTTTCCACCCTGTTTGACTGTCCAAGTGGTAGAAGGTGCCAACAGCCCTAAAACCGCAGGAAAATTGCATCGCAGATCCATAAATTCAATAGTAATACGAATAACAGCACAATGGAGACGGAGCAGGCCACTCTCACCAGTAATGCAAGCTGAGATGAACGTTAAGATGACTTTTTCTGAAGTACAACTGCACCTAAAATTGCACCTTAACCGAGCAGACAAATGGGAAACTTCACAATGAAGCTCACTCAGTCATTTCATCTATCCAATGTATACGTGTTCACAAAGATATTTAACCACGTGAAGCGTCCCTATTTTGGGGCATGTCGTAATAAGGAAACAATCGGTGGAAAAAAAGACGATCCACAAGCTCACAACGAATCGCAACGTGCCATGTTGCACCTGATACACGTGTTATCATATCCTTGCTATGGGACTGTTATCAAAATTGTCATACCTTAGAGAAGGCTCAGTAGTCAGACTACCAGCTACCAGTAGCTGGGTAGTCCCAATATCAACCTTAATATCAGCCGAGAAGAAAGAAAAAAAAAGTTGCTCCCGAAGCGAGATTCGATACCGCGCCCAGTGACATCAGCCACCCGACGCTACCGTTCACGCCACTATAGACGACGGAGCCGCGCCGTCTCAGGCGCCGATGAGCCCCGTGAGGAGCCGCCGAGGCGAGCGATAGCGAAGCCGAGTCGCCGCGACGAGCGGTGCGAACGGCGCCTGAGCCGACTCAGCGGCGTTACCGAATTATGTGCCGTTATGGACAGAATAGTAAATTTTGACCAGGGGACTGCTCAAATAAAGGAGTATCCACGTTGTCAAAAATAAGAGCAGACAAAAGAACGATCGATTTCCAACCGTCTCGTTAGCTCAGTTGGTAGAGCATGGGACTAGTAAAACTCAGACCCGGGTTCGATTCTCACAGGGAGCCACCAGTACGTTATTCCAGAGAACGTGCGTTGGCGCATGCGCATTGCAATGACAAGTCTATGGGTGATATCGGAACTACCAGCTCCTGGTAGTTGGTAGTCTGACTACTGAGCCTTGGCCAAGGCATGACAGGGGTGATAACAGACCCATCCCAAGGATCAGCGCCCGAAGAGGTTTTATGTCGACAGTAAAGAGGAGGCCAAGTATAGACCCCTGGGGGACCCCGGACAAAATAGGGTTTAAGTAGTTAATGGATTGGTGAAGGAAATGAATCTGAAGCTGAAAATGAATCTGTCACATAATATTCTGCTGAATAGATTTATGTAGCCTATGTGTATACACATGCACACGCACCCACGCACGCATACGCACGCACACACACACACACACACACACACACACACACACACACACACACACACACACACACACACACACACACACACACACACACACACACACACACACACACACACACTTGACGGCTGAGATGTGTTGTGTTCGCTGTGGTGATTGTTCCCATAACATGGTTTCATTGCTGACATTTTTCTGTGGTTCTAAATCTGAGCCTGTGTTTGTTGATGGAGAGAGTGGAATGGCATACATTATCTGTGTGCGTGCGTGCGCGCGCGCGTGCATGCGTGCGCGCGTGCGTGCGTGCGTGCGTGCGTGCGTGCGTGTGTCTGTGTCTGTGTCTGTGTCTGTGTGTGTGTGTGTGTGTGTGTGTGTGTGTGTGTGGGTGTGTGCGTGGGTGTGTGCGTGTGCGTGTGCGTGTGTGTGTGATGATTGAATTTATTTGAATGTGCTAATGCTTTGATTAGGGGAACTTTTAAGGGATTGATTTCCTCTTAGTATTACTTACCTCCTTTATTTCTGTCTGTCCTAATTTCTCTCTCTGTGTTTGTTTCTCCCTCCCTCTGTGTGTGTGTGTGTGTGTGTGTGTGTGTGTGTGTGTGTGTGTGTGTGTGTGTGTGTGTGTGTGTGTGTGTGTGTGTGTGTGTGTGTGTGTTATAACTTTCTCTGCCTCTCACTGTCTCTCCAAACCACCCTCTCTCTCTCTCTCTCTCATCTTCTCTGCTCACCACATCAGCTGGTTCACCTCTACAAACAACTGTGGGTCCCTAAATCCTCAACCGTGCCTGGGGTTGAGGGTTTATGGACACGCACACACACACACACACACACACACACACACACACACACACACACACACACACACACACACACACACACACACACACACACACACACACACACACACACACAGAGTGTGTTCCCATAAGTTTATACTACGGTCCCCCATATCTAATCCCAGGCCTTTAGTGAGACAAAGGCCTCTGTTCTCTGTATGGTCACCATGTTAATCTGTTCTGAACCCTACAAAGAGACTCCACCAGCCCACTTCCCCACTTCTACAGGGATTATCATTCACTTACACAACAGACCATTAGACTGAGAGACTGAGCGAGAGACAGACAGAGAGAGAGAGAGAGAGAGAGAGAGAGACAGAGACGTAGAGGGAGAAAGAGGGAGAGAGAGAGAGAGAGAGAGAGAGAGTGAGAGACAGAGACGTAGAGGGAGAAAGAGGGAGAGAGAGTGAGAGACAGACAGACAGACAGACGGACAGGCAGAGAGAGAGAGAGTGAGAGAGAGAGGGCCCAATCGCCAGAGAAGAAACCTTACGGTGTCCGTTCCTGCAAACCACACTGATATGTTGCGACTCAACGTTTCGAGGTAGTCGGCACAACTATACAGTAGAGGGTTTGAGCCCCAAAAGTGTGCCCGCACTGAGCGGTGTGTATAGCCTGACGTTCAAGTTGCAACATGGTCAAGCTATGGCCCATATCTGTGTGGCTGGTTCAGATAGGGATTTCCATGTATGGGCATAAAATATATTGAATGTATATGGATACATATTATTATTAATAAAGGGTCAAATAAACTAGACCAGGTCAACCTGGTTGTGCCAGACCCCCTGTCTGTCATCATCATTTATGACATCATGCCTTTTGTAGGCATGTCATCATCATGTCATCATCATATATACCCTTTATATAGAAAACCCGGACCGACATTTGCTTATGTAGGCCTACCCATTTCATGGGTCTGGCAAATACAAATTCCATTTATGGGCATTCCCAGAAACAAAATCCCCTTTATGTCCATATATGGAGATTTCTGATCATCATTCCCAGGTCCTAACTGGCCCAAGAGCCTGCTTTACTCTGATTTACACCCTACCTTCCCCGAAAACGTTAATATTAAGTCCATATATGAATATGGATGTATATTAATAAAGGATAAAATAAATAAAATGTCCATATAAAGTATGGGCTTTCCCAGATGATGCCCAGGCCCCAACTCGCCAAGGCCCTGCTTGTCTTTACTAATTAACATACGTTGTATGCCCATATATGGAGATCCCTGTCCCAATGTCATCAATATTAAGGACATATCTGGGAATGACCATATTTGGTAATTCCCATATATGGCCAGGTTTTGACATAACATTGTTGACTATCATGCAGGGGTCTCCATATATGGGTAACTGGTCCGATATACATCACTGGCCAGATGGCCAGAAGAATGTCGCCCTGAGGCGTCTTAGAAGTAAATAGTTCTCAGTCACAGACTCACAGGATAATGTACTTGGAATAAAAAGCCTTTGAAACACAGTCACTGACACTGACATACTCACTCCCTATAGGGCTGAAGTCCAGACTGATACTGTGGAGGAACGAGTGAGTTATCATTCTGGATAATGCTAGGCTATGAGTATACTGCATACTTACTGTACCTACACACTCGGTCAAGCATTGGAGCACTGAGGCACCGCTCCAAAATCTGCAGATTTGCAGAAACAGTGACATTTTCTATGGCAAGGAGAAGGACAGGGTGCTAAAGAGTGAGAGACCATGAGAGTGAGACATGGAGAGAGAGAAAGGGGGGGGGGGGGGGGGGGGGGGGGGAGAGAGGCTGGAATGCGGGAACAGTAAAACAACACCATGTAATCATCGGCGTAATCCTTGTAAAATAACCCAGCAAAGGTGGGGTGTGTGTGTGTGTGTGTGTGTGTGTGTGTGTGTGTGTGTGTGTGTGTGTGTGTGTGTGTGTGTGTGTGTGTGTGTGTGTGTGTGTGTGTGTGTGCGCTTGTGCGCTTGTGCGCTCATGTGTGCGTGCGCGTGTGTGTGTAGGCTATTCTCTGTGCATGTCTGTGCCATTTCTACACTAATTAAAAGTTTCAAAATGAAGTCATTCTACTGGTTTCAGATGGAGTGGTGCTCACAGTCCTTATCTTTCTTTCAACTCTCTCTCCCCCTCTGTTGTTCTTTGTGAATGCCAAGTTCAGATTTTAATTACTATGGATTATTTGTTCAAATTCCTCAACTTCTAATCACAGTGATTTGTTTGTATGCATGTACTCACTGCAATAATTATTTCCAAAATAGCTGATCTACAATCACACAACGCGTCGCAATATGTGACACAAATAGAATGACAATTTGCCAAAGCATACCGTAGTTTTTTTTCCCACAGTGCTGGCCAGCAAACTGAGAGGATAATGTGAAATTCAGGACATTCATAGATGAAAAGCAATGGCCCATGTGCAAATCGACGAAGCACGAACGAAGAGAGCGACTGAACGTGCTGTGGGCTTCAACGTATTTGTGCTTGCAAAGCACTCTGATTACATTAATTTCAAATGTAATCATAATAAATTTGCAGCGACATGTAACGTGCTTGAAATAGGTAATCCAACACACACAGATTTTTTTTGTTATCATTGCATTTTAATGCATTTTTCAAAGCAGATTGATCAAAGTCTAACGGCTAGACTAGACTCTAGTCAGAGAGAAATTATTCATTAATGAAATTCAAATGTCCGTCACTTATTAACCACATGAAACCTAGCGTCCCTATTCGGGCATGTCGTAATAGACGAACATTCGGTAAAAATACAGATGAATATTTAGTGCCAATAACAGATCTATAAGCAGTGTAGTGTGTGTAACAGCGGCGTACAGTAGCTGGTAGATTGGCTAATTTTGCCAAAGAGATTTGGTAGAGAGAACAAAAGAGGAGAAAAAGAATAGAGCCTTGCGTTACCCCAGTCAGTGAGTTAGCCCATGTTGATCATTCAGGTAAGTTCAGGAAAGTCATAATGTATATGGACATATTATGCACACTATTTGTCATACATAAAATAAAGCCTTTCACTGAAAAAAAGGTACAATATTGTAGCCTATGGCCAAAGCCATTACTTGACAATGACATGTATTGACACAAGCATGGTCCTTTACATAGAAAAGATCATCTTACAGTAGATAAATAATGAGTATAACATTTTAAAATGTAATAGAGTGGCTCCCTTATGTAGGGCCTGCTTAGGTTTTAAAACTTTACATAAACATTGACTTAACCTTGACTACAGCATGACATCATTTATAAGCGTCACACGCACACACACACATGCGCGCGCACATTCGCACTCAAGCACAGACCCATCCCTCATGAGACCAGAGTAGTTGATCATGCATATGCACTTGCATGCACAAACGTGCATGCATACATGAGCGCGCGCGCACACACACACACACACACACACACACACACACACACACACACACCATGCAAGTCACACCATGCCCCCTGGGTGTTTAGCAAATTAATTAGGACCATGTTCAATAGGGTCTTAGCTGCTAATGAATAGAAGTATAAACGGGATGGAGGCGAGGGGAGGCGAGGCGGGGCACACTGGGGGACAGCAGCACAAAGGACAATGCACACAGTCCTCTCTCTCTCTCTATTAGGGATGGGGCGATATGAACATTTCATATCACGATTATTGTGACAAAGGAAGTCGCGATTTACGATATTATCGCGATAATCAAAATCCATTAACCTGGGGCGGAACATTTGCCAAAAAATAGCAGATCTACATGAGCTTGAGCTTGAGCTTGAACTTGTAGATCGGCTATTTTTTGGCAGACATTTGATAGAGAGAGGGGAAAAAAGGCTGTATTAAGTATGTATATTATAATTCATAAGTACCTTTGACCTAGTATAGATGGTTTTAAGTGGTACCGGATATGCAACTCTGCAACTAAAAGGTGAATTGATATCAGTGCATGACGGAGGACGATATCACGATAAATTACATCTCCACGATACGATTATCGTGAGTGTTTTTTATCACGATAAACGATAATATCGCTTATTGTCCCTGTTAGGATAAATTATGATACATAATTATGTTATTGGTGTATGAGTCTCATATGACCATATAAAGGCATAATATGAACTGAACGTACAGTATATAAGAGACCACATTTTGGTCGCATACTGTAGGTTCAGGCAAACTGATTAAAGGTCATAATAACTTTGAATGCCCTGAATGTAATCATGTTTTGATATACTGTGATACTATGATATAAGTCACGAGTGGTGGAAAATTACCAACACTACGTGTCACTTTCTTCCTGTTACTTCCTTGTTATGATATAGGAACAAATCAATGAGTTCCTACTACTTCCTTGTTATGATATGGGAACAAATGAATAAGTTCCACGACTTCTTACTGTCATAACTGTACTCTTTATATACATGTTAAACTTCCATTTTGGGAGAGAGAGAATCCTCTGTCCTGCCGTTAGGGTGGGGGGAGAGATTATCGAGCATACCACTAGGATGATATGCGCACTGTTTTGTCTTCTTTGTCTGCTCTCTCAAGAATACAGCAATCTAAAGAAATATAGTCCTTTGGCTCTTTGTCTTATTTTAACTATGGTCAAGCTGCGGTGCGTTTGACCAGCCAGGGGGGGACTTGAGGAACCGGTACTGTACGGTCCTTCTCTCACCAGGGCTGGCCAAAACGCTCCCGACACGCTTTAAAATTAGCAGCCAGGAAAATTCTCTACATTGCTGTATTATCAGACAAAGGAATTTATTTAGACAACAGTGTTATGAGTTTTGGATTAATGTGGAACCGCGTGGACATCCATCAGCACCGGACCGTGACGAAAGGCTGGATATTCCACCGACGCTCCCCGTGTCCGGCTGCTTTGGGATTTCCACGCATCGGCAAATTCCTAAGTGATTAAGATAAGTACATATTTACTAAGTCCCCGTAACGCGTCGTGTCTTTGAATTTTGAATTAACGATGTTAATGTAATGATAATTGAGATGATTTGTGAATGATGTTCTCTCTCCGTTGGAGGAGTCCGCTCCTAATAATGTTTTGGTTTGACACGCGTCGTAAATTAACCCTTATCTATAGATACCGAATGGTCGTAACTCTTTGTTTCATCTTACAAAGTTTCAGGGAGGTGTACACAATCCCTATTCTATTTTAAACTATTTCTCTGGTTCGTGCTCTCGCTCTCTCATTGTGATGAGGAGGAAGAGACAATACTGATTTTCAAACTTTAACTTTTTTCGGTACAGTTGTTTTTGTCATTATTTGTTTGTCTGGACCCTATGAAGGGTCATTATTTGCCCACTGTTGACCCAGGCAGTTTTTCTGTAGACCCAGTACAGTTATCCCCACTGTAGACCCAGGCAGAATCTCTGTATAGTACAGTTGGATGTTATTTGTCCTCCGCAAATCAGCGGAGTGTTTAGTTATCTGTTTATGTACCGATACTACTGCCCACTGTTGACCCAGGCAGTTTTTCTGTAGACCCAGTACAGTTATCCCCACTGTAGACCCAGGCAGAATCTCTGTATAGTACAGTTGGATGTTATTTGTCCTCCGCAAGTCAGCGGAGTGTTTAGTTATCTGTTTATGTACCGATACTACTGTGTTTATTTAGGTCTCTCACTTTCATGGCTTGGCCCAGCCATTTGGAAATTGAGAAACAATATTTTTATCTTTGACTATGTTACTGACCATTTCTGTCTTCTGTAATGAATAATATTAAGTACTTTTAAGACATTTTAAAATGTCTCTGAGAAATTAAAGTTAAGATTTAAGACTAAGAATAACAAACTCAAATTATTGATGCCTAAATTAATTTAAACGGTTGTAACTTTAAGATTTTAGAACCTCTCATAGGACTATGGGTGTGTATTATAGTATAATTTCATTTATTTGATGAGTTCTCTGTGAGAATGAGTTTGCCGTAGGCTACTGTATGTGTGTGCGTGCCGTTCTGTATGTGTGTGTGCGTGCATGCATGTGCGTGCGTGGGTTTGAGGTGGAGTGTGTGAGCTCAACCCCCCCCTCTCTCTTCGTCGACGTGCATGTGAGCGTGCATGTGTGTGTGTGTGTCTGTCTGAGTGCAGCGTATGTGTGCCTGTGTGCCTGTCCGAGAAACCACCTGGATCTGTCGAGGTCAGATGGTCTGTGTGTGAGAGAATTGTTTTGGGAACAAGTGTCTCTGTTTTGACTCCTCTCTTCCATTTTCAACAACATTCTGATTGTTTACTCTCTGAAGTATTTTGTTTAATTGTCCTGTTCTTTTACTGTTAAGACTCCATTACCCATAAATCTCTGTTGGGAACGTCATGTCCCTGGTTACCATAACAACCAAATTAAACCCATTGTTGAGAAGGACACAAGGTCGCTTCTCGCCCCTGAGGCGTATTACTTATCACTGACAGTTTCAACTGTCTGCTAATGTACTGTAATGTAGTGCATGAATTAAAGCCCTTTTCATTGATTTAAATAATTTAAATAATTTTATTTAACTTTTACAACTTGTTGTAAAAAAAAGGGGGGAGTTTAAGGTTTAATATATTTTAATTTTGATTTGATTTTAATTTATTTAATTTGGTTTTTCATTGATTTATTTGAAACTTAATTTGAAATGTTTCTGTTACATGGGCTGACGGTGGCGGAGAGAGGAGGAAGGCAGTGTGGGGAAGGAGGAGAATCGGGTCATCATCGAAAACCACCTGACTGATGGGGTGCAGACGAACCACGACCTGAGGCCCGGCCAGACCAGTGCACGAGCCAATCAACCGCAGTGGCACGATGTAAAAATCGTGCCTTGTCGGTGAGTTTTCGGTTGCACTGTTGTGATGCCATGTAGCACTACAAGCGCTATACATGAAGAATTAAATTGTTATGAACAAATAACTGGCCAGGTCCTTCGTCCCCCCTAGGAACTACCTGAGAAGAAAGAAGCGACCCAGAAGAACGACCCCACATCAACTGCATCCTGCGTCCTCCTCCCTCACGTCTCTACAATGCCCCACCACATCATCATCATCATCATCATCATCATCATCATCATCATCATCATCATCACCCTCATCATCATCATCGTCATCATCGTCATCCGATCAATGGTCATCCGATCAACTCATATTTTCTTTTTTCATTTTTCATTCTTTATTCTTTATTTTTATCTGTTTATTCAATTTTAATTCTGTCTTCATTCATCTGTAAGAAACGATGAATGATGTGTCAAGTTTCTTTAACTTTAAGGATTTATTACAGTTCTCTTTTGAAAATTTGAATTTCTAAATATTATTAAAGTATTCATATTATTATTATTACCCTGATAAAATGTTTAATATGGAGGTCATATGAACCTCATACAAAAAATTAAAAGGATAGATTGTTAGGATAAATTATGATACATAATTATGTTATTGGTGTATGAGTCTCATATGACCATATAAAGGCATAATATGAACTGAACGTACAGTATATAAGAGACCACATTTTGGTCGCATACTGTAGGTTCAGGCAAACTGATTAAAGGTCATAATAACTTTGAATGCCCTGAATGTAATCATGTTTTGATATACTGTGATACTATGATATAAGTCACGAGTGGTGGAAAATTACCAACACTACGTGTCACTTTCTTCCTGTTACTTCCTTGTTATGATATAGGAACGAATCAATGAGTTCCTACTACTTCCTTGTTATGATATGGGAACAAATGAATAAGTTCCACGACTTCTTACTGTCATAACTGTACTCTTTATATACATGTTAAACTTCCATTTTGGGAGAGAGAGAATCCTCTGTCCTGCCGTTAGGGTGGGGAGAGATTATCGAGCATACCACTAGGATGATATGCGCACTGTTTTGTCTTCTTTGTCTGCTCTCTCAAGAATACAGCAATCTAAAGAAATATAGTCCTTTGGCTCTTTGTCTTATTTTAACTATGGATTTAGAGATCCATAATTTATTATTAGTCCCATCCTTACTCTCTATCTATCTAACGACAGAACACCTTCTGAAACCTCAATCTCTGACATATCATTATGGGTGAACATTCAGCAAAAATCATCTCATCTCATCTCATCTACAAGCTCACAACATGTTGCCTTGCGCTTGTAGATTGGCTATTTTCAAGTGAGCAGTGCTATTTATGAGTTAATTTCATTAAGTGTCCTGTGAAGCGTGGCCAATGTGACCCTGGTCATAGCCTATAACAAACTTTGGGCGCTTTTGTGCAAAGATGTAGGCCAGATGTGGGCCAGATTTAGGCCAAATGTAGGCCAACGTGACCCTGAGCTTACAACAAACTTTGGACAAAGCCAGATGTAGGAGTTTAGCTCCTTCCAGGAGCACTGCTCAGAAATTAGACTCCTGGATGAGCCCGGTCCACAGAGTACTATAAGGAGAAGTGCTTAAAGGCCCCTTCTGTTTTATTGTTTTGTTTCAAATACTTATTACCACTGAGAGACTGATGATCTATGGTTCTCAGGTGGTGAATCTGGACTGTGGATCACACAGATAATGGTGTAATCTTCACTAGGCCAACATGTGTTTTCAATCAGTGAGTTAATGAGCCCCTGCTCACTGAATTCACTCATATTCACCATCTGGGTGTGATTGGCCATCAGTCCTGTCAAACTGTTTTGCCACAAGTAACATTAGAAAGGAGTCATACATGTAGTCACTTTTTATAGGGTGGCACTTAGGGGCTGAGCCGTCTAGAGGAGGGTCTGTGTGTCTGTATACAGTGCAGGTATGTGTCTGTGTTTCTACAGCTAATCTCCGAACCACTGGAACGGTTTACGCCAAATTTCTACTACTACGTGTCATCATTTCGACAACGGAGCGTCGGGAGAGTTAGTGACTCACCCCGCGGAGGTTAGGGTTAGAGTAAGGGTTGGGTGTCGAAAAGATGACACGTGGTAACAGCTAAGCGCTCCCCAAATTTCTTGTGCACACTACTAGTAGCATTCAGCTACTTCCTTGGCCTACTACTAGTAGGCCAAGGAAGTAGCTGAATATTTGTGTACATTTGGTCATAATCTTAGCTATGCCTTCCTGCCGTCCTTTTATATTTGAGCATGACTTTATCATCAATACTAGACTGGTGCCGCCACACTCAAGAATGATGCAAGTTGGAAATGCATGCGGCACGCCCCACCCAGTGGATTTTGAAGTTGATCGGTCAGCTGGTTCTTGATAGGCTGCATGGTGACATTCTCACACACATGCATACGCAGAGATTTCATGCATTTATTTATTAGACTCCCTAGAAAGGTACTGTATGGCCTTAACACAGTCATGGTACTTACTAACCACTTAAACCCTAATAGTCTTAGTGAAACAGAGTTACAGTACCTACGGATGCTGGGGTTCAAGTGATTAAGTTAATGAACCCTTTACAAGGCAGACATTTTGAGAGTTAATGCTAGATTGTACCATACTGTTAATTGTGAGCATGTTTCATTAATGTAAGAATATTCATTCCGGCACATACCGGTACATTATTGAGGTTATTGTATGTTCATTTCATTTCAGGTACTTCCTACCCACATGAACCCTAGTGTCCCTAAGAGATTTGGCCTAGTGTCCCTAAGAGATTTGGCCTAGACAGGGAAGGGAGACCAAGTATAGACCCCTCTGGGACCCCAGTCATCTAAAGTATATAGGGTTTAGTGGTTAAGAGGCCCAGATTTCACATTAGTGAATGCCTCACAACAACTGTAGGATTGGGAAAGCCTATTTTTTTTTTTTGCAGAGCTGCCGTTTAGCAGCTGCTAAGTCGTTAATTAACTGTTCAAGTGCACAGTGAAAAAAAAAGTGTGTTAATTTAAAACTAAATGAACTCTATGTGTCTCTGACAACATGTCAAGACTCAAGACAGTATTGTGTAAGGTTTAGGTACGGGAAAAATGTGACAAGAATTGAAGGAAATAAGCTTTTCATTACACAGGGGGCAATGGTGAAACGTCTGTTCTTGTCTTGATCCTTGTACTGTGAGTTGACTGACATAGATTTTCTAAGGAGGTTGTTTAAATATGCAGTCTGTTCTTGCCATTGCTGTGCTCTGTTACTAATTCCGTCTGTAATGTCTCCCCTTCTCTCACCCACACCAACCTATACACACATTAATCTGTCTCGTCTGTCCCTTTCTTTCTCTCTGTCACACGAGTGCACGCACACACACACACACATGCTCATGCACTCAAGCATCAATCTAAATTCTCTTTTTTCCATTTCTTTCATCTACTGTATGTGAAATCATCAGACAGTGATTGTATCTTGCATATGTGGAAATGGAAAGGCCATGAATGTACAATGAAAGCAGATCTTACCTCCTAATCCATATATAATCCACTCCTGATGAATACTAGCTCCTGATCACCGGCATGCTTTATAAATGTCTTTTCAAATGTAATTTGGTTTTACTTCATGCCGAGGCTTTTCTTTTGGCTGCATTGCTCGCTGATACAGTTGATGTTGATCAATGTTGTTGCACAATGCCTACTTCCTGGAAAGAGGCCTCAATATTCTGTCTTGGTTTTAGAAGTATGCTTGGCTCTCAGTGTCCCTATGTGTGAGAGTGTTTGTTCACATTCACAGATGTGTTCATGTGTGCACTACTTGCCTGACAACAGTAGGGACTGAATGGCTGTGTGTGTCCGTCCGTCCGTCCGTCCGTCCGTCCGTCCGTCCGTCCGTCCGTCCGTCCGTCCGTCCGTCCATCTGTCCATCTGTCCGTGCGTGTGTGTGTGCATGTGTGTTTGTGTGTGTGTGAGGCCATGCATATGAGCGCCCTTTGCATATGTTTTTTTGAATGTGCATTTGATGTGTGTGACCTTGCATTGTGTGTGCTTGTGTGTGTGTTTGTGCATTTGAGTGATGTCAGGGATGTATGTGGTTTAGATTAGGTCTTTTTGATGTCTCCATAGTAGGCCTCTCTGCTCCTACTGTTTGATCTGCTCCAATCTGGTCCTGATCACTCTTTCTTTGTTTACGTAGAAAGACACTTTTCATTTCTCCTTGTTTCTCTAACCTCCACTCGTTCATTCTCTCTGTCAATCTCACTGTAGATGTGTGTGTGTGTGTGTGTGTGTGTGTGTGTGTGTGTGTGTGTGTGTGTGTGTGTGTGTGTGTGTGTGTGTGTGTGTGTGTGTGTGTGCGTGTGCGTGTGTCTACTTGTGTGCGCGTGCATGCGTGTGTGCTGTACATTTGCAAGTTTTAATGTCTTTTGTCTTTGTATGTATGTTGGTCGGACTAATACATAATAATAATAATAATTATTATTATTATTACAAATAAAAAGTTAAGGGGGTTTAACAGCTGTATGGTGCAGTATAATTGTTTACCGCCGATGTATTGTTAAATTCATTCCCACAAGCAATTATTCAGCTGACTGTGTTCACAGTTTGCGACCCATTGTGAGTCAAATTGAAAGATGTTTGTAAGCGTTAGTGATAATCCTTGTAAGAATACAGTTCTTATACTGAATGCTAATTAAAGTGGGATTCTTCTAAATATGCTTATAAATCCATCCATCCATCCATCCATCTTCAACCGCTTATCCGGAAACGGGTCGCGGGGGTAACAGTTCCAACTGAGCCTTCCAGATTTCCTTATCCTGAGCAACTTCCTCCACTCCCTCTGGGAGTATACAGAGGCGTTCCCAGGCCAGTTTGGAGATATAATCCTTCCATCTGGTCTTAGGTCTGCCACAGGGTCTCCTCCCAGTGGGACGTGTATCGAGAACCTTCCTAGGAAGGCGCTCGGGGGGCAGCCGTACTAGATGTCCGAACCACCTAAGCTGACTCCTTTCCAAGTGAAGGAGCAGCGGTTCTACTCCAAGTCTCTCTCGGGTGATTGAACTTAAATATAAATGCATTTACATGTTACCTGTCTAGTGAGTGAGCGTGATGGAGTGACAGTGTCAGAGTGAGTGTCAAAGTGTGAGTGACAGGGTGAGTGTGGTGGAGAGTGATGGACAGAATAGGTGTCCCTTAGTATATCTATCAATGACCATGCTTCTGTGTCTCATTCTGACACGCTTCCCTTTTCCCTTCTCCTTCCATAAGTGCATCCTTCCTACAAACCCTGCCTTTCCCCATTTCCTGAATTACTCAGAGTTGCATGAGATTACTTGCATGCCTCGGGTCCATTAATACTGAAAGTCGGACGTCTCGTCTCCATTAATATCAAACAGCGCCACAATACGTCATGATTCAACACTAATGATCATTTCTCTTCACATGTCACCATCGTTGTTCCTCCCCTAAATCTGTTTGACACTCAGCCCCTTACACTCTGTCTTACTGTGGGTCTGACAGGAGGCTATGAGGTAGAGTAAGGAAGCAAAGGAGAGGTTTTTGTAAAGCATGAGAGGTGGTCTGGAGCAGGGGCGTCACAAGGGGGGGAGGGGGATGGGACTGAGTTACTAGGGCCCAAGGTGGAGGGGCCTTAATTATTTTATACTTCTATTGAAAAATAGCAGATATACAAGCTTGACTTGAAAATGTGTGCAAATCTTTGAATATATGTATTTTTTAAGCGAACATTTGTAACTCAAATTTTGCTTCTGGGGGGTCCCTGGAACAACATATTTTGAAATGGGAAACATAGGTTTAGCAAAAAGCCTTAGAAGGATTTGAAATAGTCCAAGACTTTCAAGATTTTTGCAAAAACAGCAGATCTACAAGCTCGCAGTGAGCTTGTATATCTGCTATTTTTCAATATTAAAGCACAAAATAACGCGTAATAATGCGTTCCCAGTCTAAATGGGTTAAACCCCCTCCCCCTATGAAGAACATTCATGAGGGGCCCGCAGTGAATCCTTGTACCCAGGGCCCGGAATTTGGTGCGACACCCCTGGTCCGGAGACAGCAAGACACACACGAAGAGAACAAGCAGGAGCCAGACCGCGAGAAACAAGGGAGAGAAAGAGAAGGAGACGAACAGATAGAGTTGGATAAAATGAACAGATGTAGGCAGACACAGGGGAAAGATGGAGAACAAGGAGAGACCTCGAGAGAGAGAAAGACAGAGAAAGTGAAGGGAGGAGAGGAGAGGGCTTTGCTTGACAGAGAACAGTTGTTGAGGGCTGAACAGTGTTTACACACTTCTAATCACTTGGTCGTGTTCAGAGACACATGCGTGTAGCAGGGTGGTGACATGAACATATACACATGCAGACCTCTCCACTGATTGCCCCTGATTACATGTGTCGACGGCACCATAGCAACCGCTGAGCTTGATGATTGGCTAATGGCTTGAAAGCTCCTGTCACGACTGGGGTCAGTGATGATCCTGTTGCCACGGTAATGACTGCCTATACGCGTATGTATGTGTAGCGCTCATGTCACTTAAAACGCTTACATTCTTAACGTGACACGTAAGTATGTAAGTAATTTCTCCTAATCGCTTAAGTGGTTAAATCCAGGCTCTGTACGTGTTTTAAACTTCATTCCATTACTCCAGTCCACTTACAATCTTTCCAAATCAAACCCTTCTTTCCGTTGTTATACCAGGTACTAATTAAAACGAGCGGCAGCATATAATAATTAAGTAATTCCTCTGAGTGAGATATAAAGGATTTAAAGGTTTATGTCATCACCGTCAATCATACGACATGTTTCTTTAATGGAAACGGCAAGCTAGAGGGCCTGAGTGTCCATCATGACCAATCTAATTAGGTCATAGATGTTTGAGATAATGAATGTCAGCGTTTCTCTGCCGTTGTCCCGCGTGTTGGGGGTCCCAGGGGACCCAGACAGGCCTGTTAAACTTTATTAGAGTGAACAGGCTGGCTGAAGCAACGGCACACTGGCCCTGGGAGAGAGGCTCTGGAACACAAACCATAAACACAATAACAACAGCCTATTGTCTCAGTGTGCAGAGGAATGCATGTGGATGGAAGGATATGGATGGATGGATGGATGGGTGGATGGATGGATGGATGGATGGATGGATGCATGGATGGATGAAGGGACGTGCAGAGAATGTTAGAGAGGCAGGGGCTGACATTTCTAAAGGGGCCTTTTGGTGAAAATATCAAAAATAGCAGACCTCCAAGCTCACAACGCGTTGCGCTGCGATGCGTTGTGAGCTTAGAGGTTGGCTATTTTCGATGCTTGGTTTCTACACAGAGAGGATAATTCTTTCAACATAAGATGCGGCATTCAAGTTCAGGAGAGTTTGGACAAGGCAATTCTCTTGAATGCTGCCTTCAGGTATAGAATGGAAAGAGGGCATTTGCATTTCTTTCACCATAGTGAAAACTGCATTCATGGAGACTGGAGAGGTCACTTTTTACAGACGAATAAAAGGGCAGGGGCTCAAGCCCCCTTTGATGTCTATGTGTGCACGTGCCTGGATGGATGTATGGATGGATGAATGAATGAATGAATTGTATGTTCTCTTTTCCAGTGGGGGGAGTTTAAAAGGAGGATGCAAAAATATTTTTTTGGTTTGAGAGAAATCAAGAAACAACAACTCAAGGTCACCAGCAATATTAGATGGTTGAAGATAGTCATAGGCACTTCTGTTGGCTGTTTATTTCTCTTTGTCTATTTTGGAGAGTGAAATTGTTCTATTTTTTTGCCACTGCAAATGGAGAAATGGAGTAATTGTTTATTGTAACCCAAATATTTTAATGACTGTATTTACCCTACGCTTTGAATCGTATTTGTAAAACTAAATAACAATAAACAGCATCCCGTTGGCATAGTCACCCATGCTATAACCTTCAATTATAAAAGCATTTTCCAACCCTGATCTGTTGGAGGAGGGACAGAATAGTCTTCTACACTGTGCTGTAGATCACTGGTTCTCAATGTGTGGTCCGGGAACTCCCAGGGTAGTTCCAGGGGGTCCCCAGCTAAATTATTAATAATGGAAACTTACGGGTCTGTAACTATTTCTTATAGATGAGAATCACGTCTGTAGATCACAAGGTTCAAGGTTCGAGGCTGTACTTTATTGTTACATCTTGTGCACACATGAATGAGATTCAAAAGTGTTTTTGATCGGCTTCCTTCAGACACTGTAGCAGCATAGGTAGTAATAATAAGTAAAGAAAAACAAGAGCAGTAGTTTCATACTAATAGGATAATAAAAATAGATCAGCTTTTTTTTTACAATATGAATATACAGAAGAAATCCTACAATACAGAGCTGTAAACATTTAGTTCCCTGAGCTGGGATCAAACCCCAGACCTCCCACTCAGCATCTCAACATACAACGGGCCACGTCAATAGAACTAGCTCCCAATGAGGCGCGAGCTACAGCCGGGACTTGTCTGGGGTTGATTCACTAGCCTTTCAGTGCATGGGGAGTGAGCAGGCCGCTTCTTATCCCCTGACGGAGGGAGTTTCCCCGGTAAGACGTACTGTAGCGCGTGGAAGCAAGTTCAAGGAACACGTTATTCCAACCAGTTCCTTTCCCCTCCATCAGGCGCCCTGGCTGACCAGGGGAGGCAGTATAGAGACCAGGATTACTGAATGTTTTTGTGAGGGTAGGTATCAGTGCGTGTGGGCACTGATGACGCGGATGAGAGAACACGCCCCCCCAGGAACCACAGCGTCCCTGGCAGGAATCTTTAATTAAACGTAGGCCTAACGCCAAGCGACGGAGAAACGCCCCCACTTCTGTCACCAACGTATCGATCAGTGAGTTACGGTCGGGTCTTTTGCTGCAATACTG
>NC_137812.1:42750808-42770808 GCF_963921795.1 Nannobrachium achirus
ACCCTGCTTTAACATAATTTGTTTTACCAATTATCAAGACATACGGGCAGTTGACAGTTTGCCATGGTTACTCATTGAAGTTGAATCTCCATATATGGAGATAACCTACGCATCACACTAAGTCTGACCTCACCAGCCCATATTTGGGCATGAGCAACTTATGTCTCCATATATGGAGATATGATGACATCACACAGTCCTCAGCCGATGATGTGGCGTGATGTCATACAATACACAAATGAGCCCTACAGTATAAAGGGGCAATTCTTGCCAGGAAAGAAGCATTTCTTCGACTCAGACCTTATCGCCAGGGTTGGCTTATAGCAGCTGTCGGTAGGACCATATATGGATTCTGTTAGTGTGGATCTCCTAACAGGGCATCATCTGGGATACAATCCCTTTTATGCCCATATATGGAGATCCCTAACAGAATCCCTTTCATGCCCATATATGGAGATCCCTAACAGAATCCCTTTTATGCCCATATATGGAGATCCCTAACAGCATCCCTTTTATGCCCATATATGGAGATCACTAACAGCTAACAGAATCCCTTTTATGCCCATATATGGAGATCCCTAACAGAATCTTTTTTATGCCCATATATGGAGATCCCTAACAGAATCCATTTTATGCCCATATATGGAGATCCCTAACAGAATCCCTTTTATGCCCATATATGGAGATCCCTAACAGAATCCCTTTTATGCCCATATATGGAGATCCCTAACAGAATCCCTTTTATGCCCATATATGGAGATCCCTAACAGAATCCCTTGTATGCCCATATATGGAGATCCCTAACAGAATCCCTTTTATGCCCATATATGGAGATCCCTAACAGAATCCCTTTTATGCCCATATATTATGGAGAAATCCCTGCTCCGAGTATCTGACATCAGTGTGATGTCACCTGTTTATGCCCATATATGGAGATCCCTGCTCTGCGTATCTGGTTGCTATGGTAAACAGTTGGTTGCTAGGGTAAAAAAACATGGTTGCTATGGTAAACAGTTGGTTGCTAGGGTAAACAGTTGGTTGCTAGGGTAAAACCATGGTTGCTTAAGTGGTTGCTAACGTACACTAACAAACCAGCAACAACAGACTGTTGCCACAGCAACGTACACAAAGGTTTGTGTACACATGTGGTGTGATGTCATACTGATGCTGAGATATGAGCAGGGCAAAGGTGTGACGTGTGACGTGTGACCGACCGACCGACCGACGGACGGCCGGTGGAGGTTTTCATAGTAAACTGCTCCCTGACGGTCGCAATAACACCAGTAAGACTCCCTAATCGGGAGATAAGCGACCGTTGGTCGCTTATCTCCACAAATATCACAACCTCCACCTCTCACGTCATACGGGTAGCCATAGTTACACCTGGAATGTTGAATCTCCATATATGGAGATAACCTACGCATCACACAAAGTCTGACCTCACCAGCCCATACTTGGGCATGGACGACTTATATCTCCATATACGGAGATGGCCATATATGGAGATACGATGACATCACAGAGTCCACAGCTGATGATGTGGCGTGATGTCATACAATACACAAACAAGCCCTATATAAAGGGGCAATTCTCACCAGGGAAGAGAGCATTGCCTGGAATGTTAAATCTCCATATATGGAGATAGCCTACGCAGCACACAAAGTCTGACCTCACCAGCCCATACTTGGGCATGGACGACTTATATCTCCATATACGGAGATGGCCATATATGGAGATACGATGACATCACAGAGTCCACAGCTGATGATGTGGCGTGATGTCATACAATAAACAAACAAGCCCTATATACTGATGCGATACGATGACATCACAGAGTCCACAGCTGATGATGTGGCGTGATGTCATACAATAAACAAACAAGCCCTATATACTGATGCGGAGATATGAGCAGGGCAAAGGTGTGACGTGTGACGTGTGACCGACCGACCGACCGACCGACGGACGGACGGATAAATTGGACCATATTTTCACAAAACGCATATCATGGTGATTGAAACGAGGCTTTAAACTAGCGACAGGAACCATAAAATATTTATGACAATGTTTATTAATAAGGTAAGAAAATCAAATGTAAAAGTTTGAGGGAAATGAATGGAATCCTGTGGAGAACATGTTGCTTTTGGTAACAGAACAGCGCAACTAGTGGCCAATCATACTATCATAGGAACTTTTAGTTCCGTGTTTGCTTCATTTTAAATCCGGACAACTGGCCCCCTGATTTCAGCCATGCAACTTGCATAAGCACAACCCTTATTGTTCATCTAACTCTGAGAATGTACAAATTTGTACACTTTCAGAGTTATGTATGGATAAATTACTAGGATTTTACTGAGCACCTCTTTCATCAAAGTTTCTGAAACCACAAGAGCCAAACATTACCTCAAGCAAAAAGAGAAAACCCAGCAGACAATGGGAATGTCGTTGTGTGAGTCAGTCAAGTGCTTTCAAGGAGTAAACTCCCTTCGCGTCGGAACCCGAGCAGGGTTTTCCCCTTGCTCTGGCGGTGTGCTGGGGCTCTGGCCAAGGCCCCAATCAACCAATCAGCCAGCGGTGACCATAATATAATGAGGGAAGCCCGCTCGACCCTCCTCATAGGTGGAGACGTGGTTGTCAGGGAAAGCTAATTGGTTAATGGTGTTTTTCCCAGATCTTTCATCGCTCCCCTCCCTCATCTGGTTTCCATTGAGAGCCTGAGCAGCTCTTCTACAACTCCCTTCTCTCCGTCTCTTTTCTTCTAATTCTTTTTCTTTGCTCCTCTATTCCTTTTCGCCTTCTCTCCATCCATTATTTTCATTTCTGTCAGTTTTTTTCCCTCTATCCGTCCCTTGTTTCGCTGGCTTAGAGGAAAGGGAAAACCCAGCGGTTGAGGGCACTCTAATGAGAAAGTTGTCTGTCCACCGAAGTCTTATCCAACACATATCCACACAACCACAGACACCCCCACATATCCACACGCACGCACGCACGCACAGTCGCACACACGCACGCATGCACGCACAGACACACACACCAACATCGATGAAGAATTTCAATATTTTTTTGCTGACAAGAGCAGATCTACAAGTTGATCTTGTACTTCTGCTCTGCGAGCAACTGAGTGACACCGTGTATCACAGAAAGACAGAGTGACGTACGATTACGTTTTTTCCGCACAACATATAAGGTAAAAATTCTAAAAAGTTAAATAAAAATCACACCCGTGTGAAGTGGAGCTGTGTGTGTGTGTGTGTGTGTGTGTGTGTGTGTGTGTGTGTGTGTGTGTGTGTGTGTGTGTGTGTGTGTGTGTGGATCATGTGTACCGATTTTTGTGACATTTGAAGAAAATATGTAGGAAAAGGAGCAAAAAGTGTGTTTTGGAGAAAATTCAAGATGGCGGAAAATCTATCATGGCGCAAATGGGCGTGGCCTATATGGGGAGATGCGTCATGGCCCAAGGAATCCAGGGAAAAAATATTTTTAATTTTCCGACCTACGGTTCAAGAGTTATAGGCCAAAACGTAAAGTGGGGTGTTATGGCGCCACCATGCGGCCAAATGACACAATTATTTTTTATTTAATCCTTGAAATCATTATGAACCTCCTCTCCAAGTCTTGAAACTCTAGCCCCTATGGTTTGCGAGAGACAAATAATTGAATGTGAGTTTTTGCGATTCCCATTATAAGTCAATGGGGAAAATTAATTCACTAATAAATTAATATCAATTAAACTATAGAACCTTTCTCTTAGAAAAGTAATAGCCCACGATTCCCGAGTAAGCCGGTCGATTTGACATATGGCGCGAGTGTGTGGTGGCAAAACTGTGGGACTAGTGGCGTGCCGAAGTTTAGGAAGTTCAGGCTACATACAGACAGACAGACAGACAGACACACAGACAGACAGACACACCCACACAGCCACGTATAGGGAGCCTGTGCTTCACACAGCTCCAAAAATCAGGTTTCAGATAGGACGTCTGTACATGGGCACTCCAACAGTGTGCTGATCAATTGCTGTAGGCCTACTCAATTGCTGCTGTAATATTCATGCACATTATTGTAAAGTACTCTGTCACCATGCCAGAATCAATTTTAAATAAATAAGCAATCACAAAAACACACACACACACACACACACACACACACACACACACACACACACACACACACACACACACACACACACACATATTATTAGAATAATATATATTCATATTTTAAGCATGTTTTAATAATATATATCTATCCAAAGTCAGGTCATGGATGTACCTAGAGCACTTCCAGCAGGGGATCCCAGACTTTCCTTTCCCTGGCCAATCACATTAGGCAGCTCTGACTGGTGGATCCAGCGTGGTTTAAGGAGAATGGCGTCACGCTTTGATCTCGACGCAGACCGAAAGTGGCGTCGCATGATGGAGCCTGTTCTCATTCTTAGCGAGCCTCTGCTGCTCTTCAGCCCCGTCCGCCCCCATTATAACCGAGGCATTTTCACTCGCTGGTAATTAGACAAAATCACGTCTTTTAGTCTACTTACCAGCGAGGCTAAGCTAGCTTTCCACGCTTACAATGGGAGTCGACGGAAGTCAGGGACGTGCTGGGCCCCTGATTCAGCCCGGGAAAAAGAGTTGTAGAGGCCCTCATTGCGCGCTATAGAGAGAGATCTCTCTCTATAGCGCTGCTGCTACTCAAAGATTTGCCATTTCAGATCATGACAAGTGACAGGCCAGTGGGCCAATTACTGTACATGAGTTATATTTTGTCGTTGTCGGGTGGAAACCTTGTATGTCCAAAACCGTTTGTTTTGTATTTATCATTTAAAAAATGATTTAAACTAGTGAAAACAGCGATCTACAAGCTGCTTGTAGATCTGCTGTTTTCACTACTTTTGTGCAACAGCCTTGTATGATGAAGCAGGGCTTTGCTTTGCGAAAAAAAAAAATTACAAATTTGAAACTTGGAGATACGAGATTTCTGCCCGACAGTGACGATTTACTTTGTTGGCCGCCCCGCCCCCAAAATGGAATGAAGGTCGACATTCTATTTGTATTTTTTTTTTCTTAATGGCCGGCCTGGACCGGCTGGGAACGAACCAGCCTCTCGGGAGTTGTCCCGCTTTTCCCAATGGCCAGCACGTCCCTGACGAAAGTGTCATAACTCTCTCTTTCTAGGGGTCTAGGTGGTCCCATGTAGGTCGTTGGTCCTCCCACATGGGCGTGCCTGGAAGAGATCCCATGGGGAGGCGACTAGAAGCCCCAACCACCTCAAAGGGTAGATTACCTCCATTACTATTTCTATGCATTTGATGTATTACCTCATGTTTACCTTGCATACTGTAAATCTTTCTGGATCAAGAACGTCTGCTAAATGCCTAAATTGTAAAATGGCTCGTTTCTATGCAAGGAGCAGCAGCTCCATTATCTGCAAAAAAAGCTGTGACGCAATCCTCAGCTCACACCTCAAAATCCTGTCCATGCTATATCAGTGGTTCTCAACCTTTTTAGCATGTGACCCCCCACCCTGACGGGCACTAAAAGTTAAGAAATTACATGTTGTATAGCACAGATCTATTCTGAAAATAGCAGATTCTACACGAGGCGTTGTGAGCATGTAGATCAGCTATTTTCACAATTTCTGTCTCTAATATTTGACAATTTGGCCAATGTTTAATTTGTCATTTTAGACTTTTTTTTAGATTAAAAAGTCCTTAAAATGTCACTTTAGAAATGTGCATAAACCCTCTATACACTTAAACTTTATGTTGGTTTGTTTACTGTTGAGTGAGAAAACAATGTTGCACATTAAGTTAAAGGAGTAGTTCACCCCCAAAATGACTTTTTTTCTATTGATTACTCAGGCCATGGAGAGTAGAGTTCAATAATATTTTTTGGTTTTTGTCACATTCCTAAGACGAAAATGTGATAACAATAAATTTACCCCCATTGATTCCGGATGGTGACCCGTTTCGAAACGGGTCACCATCCGGAATCAATGGGGGTAAATTTACTCTAATCAAAATGTTGGACCCTTTTTGGGGACCCACCCACAGGTTGAGAACCACTGATCTATATCACCAACCCCCATCAGAACAAGTTCGTCAGACTTACGGCCGAGGACACGACCGAGCGATTGGATGGCCCTCAGTAGAGCCCCCTCACCCCATATTCCTACAGCAACTCATACAGTATCCTGGGGACCCTGCCTTCTCCAAAGCCCCAAAACACATCAGACTGGAAGAACATACAGTACAGTACGCCCAGGGCCACTGTTGTTCCATGATAAGGATGGAATCTGCATTGTTCCTCTTGAATCTGAAGTTTGGCTATTGGCTGGACCCTCCTTTCCAGCACCTATAGAGCAGTGGTTCTCAACCTGTGGGTCGGGACCCCCAGAGGGGTCCCCAAATTATATGGGGGGGTCCCCAGATGTTTAGCTAAATGTTAACATTGTTTTCTCACTCAACAGTAATCAGACCAACATACAGTATAAGTGTATACAGGGTATCTGCACATTTCTAAAGTGACAATTTAAGGACTTTAAAGACCTTTTTAGTACCTCTGGTCAAACATTGGTCAAATTGTCAAATATTAGGGGCAGATATTGTGAAAACAGCAGATCTACATGCTCACAACTCCTCGCAACACGAGACGTTGTGAGCATGTAGATCGGCTATTTTCACAACGGAATAGATAGTCAAACTAAATGTAATGCCAACTCTTACAATTCCAAGTTCTTGTGCAGGGTGGGGGGGTCCCCAGTTCAAACATGATTATTTTGGGGGTCGCGGCCTGAAAAGGTTGAGGACCACTGCTATAGAGTAGACTTTCCCAGGGAAGTTTTTCAGACTGTCTTTATTCTCTGTACTGAATTAGGCTCTGGATTGTCCTGTTTCAAGTTTGCAACATTCATGCCAAAAGCATTCCCTAATACGCAAATTATAATTTAGACTTTCGTCTATGGCTTTCATGTCTTCAATTAAAATAGCTCCTTTGAGAAAATTACACCTACTGTTAAGTCACGCGTAGAATGTCGGCACATTTTTGCACCATTGCTCAGTGCATTCTGTCTCGGCTTGAGCCGCTTTAAACCCTGAGGTAAACCCTGGGGTAAACCCCCCAGGACATCCTACAAACCTGCGGGGAAGATTTAGAAACAGCGTCAAGATTAAGCCTGGAGATGACTCATCTAAACAATGTGGATGTAAATCCCTCATGAGACAAAGGGGAAGAATGGGAGGTGAACACTGGAAACTAAAGAGACCATCTTGATGTTTAGAAGAGCGGAGGAAAAGACACGAGAGAAACCACTATCGTACAAGGTTCTCTGAGGACACGGTTGGTTTTTATACACCCTAAAAGCCCTGAGAGTTAGATTTAACTCTGACACATGTAAGCTAAATGTAACCGTAAATGGTTACATGCGTGTACAAATGGACAAATTAACACTCAGGACTTTACTGTGTACTACTGCCTCATTTTAACTTCTTACCCAGGTTATTTGAATCATGGCCGAAATTTGGTTCTCACACGAAAGCAATTTCCTCCTTAGGCCGGGGCACATTAGTGAAGGAAATTTGAAAGAAAAAGGTAATAATTTGATTCCCATATCTGGAATCCTTCATAATCAATCATGTCATCCAATACAGCATTGAAATTTGAAAGTGAAATTTATTGAATGTTATTAGAGTACTGTTTCCAAATAGGACACAGTGTGGTAATATGTGTTTTGGGGAGGTCAAGTCCATGCTTTTCTTTTCTTTGCATACGGTACTGTACGGTATGTGCAACAGTGATGGACCTTCATGAAGTACATTTACATGAGTGCTGTTCTTAAGTTCATTTTTGGAGTTATTTTATTAATTCTTTTGGTTTCTTGCAAGCTGATAACTTCTACTCCACTACTTTTCAAATAGAAATATTGTACATTTGACTACACTACATTTTGAGGAAGGCACTCTTGGGACTGAAACTCACAACTCATTTGTCTCACATTTGTACAGTGCACCCAGGTATAGTGCACCCATGTTTGTGATAAAATAGGCTATTCTCACAGATTTAAATAAAATATTATCATGATTATCAATAAATAAATATGTTCGAACCGCAACTCCTACCGCCATGCGCTGTTGTAAAAACAATGACATTAGTATCCTAAATGAATAAAATATACACACTACACACATAACATTATTCATTTGTAATACAAATCGCATCGTGTTGTATCACAACAGCATATTTATATTTCATTTGTCTCGACACATCCTTAGCCCTGAGACGCGCTTCAGGCTGTGGAAGGTTGGGAAGAAAAGAGAGAGGAAAAACAAAAGTCACCAGCATCTATTCTCTTATATTCTCTTCATAAACAACTTTTGACCTTTTTTCATAATTGTTTTCTCTGGTGACGAGGCTGTGGACATTTGTACGCGTTGTTTTCTTTAGCCGGTGTTCCTGCTACGGGCTCCAATGCCTGTGCTCATCGACTGGTGGCTAGCTGCGTTGCCTCCTGCCCAGAAAAGTGCAAGCGCAAGACAGCGGCCGCAGCGCAGGGCATTTTGGGGTAGCTGCGCTCGACTAGTGACCATCGACTGCACCCTACAAATCCAGATGCATTGTGGGATATTTGAGTCCACTATATTAGGGTACAATAATGCTCACATCAAGCTAATGCGAATAATACATTTGGACACTACTTGAAAATGGCGGAACCCCAT
Source organism: Nannobrachium achirus (assembly GCF_963921795.1). Lineage (NCBI taxonomy): Eukaryota > Metazoa > Chordata > Actinopteri > Myctophiformes > Myctophidae > Nannobrachium > Nannobrachium achirus. The sequence goes on from NC_137812.1 coordinate 42,759,513, forward strand.
ATAGTACACTATAATAAGGGAATAGGCCGGATTTCGGACACAGCCCATGTTTTTCTGTGTGTGTTTGTGTGGGGGCGTGCATGCATGCGTGCGTGCGTGCGTGCATGTGTGCGTGAATCCCACTGGGAACATGTGTGTAAGAAAGTCTATGAATATTCATAAAGCGTTATAAGTGGATATAAGAATTGAAAGTGATTTTCAATGGCCACATTATGACACATGACTACCAAAGGGGCTCATTCAGAAGCATCTGTTGCCTGATAAACTTGCTGCCAAGAGAGTGCGTGTGTGCATGTGTGCGTGTGTGTGTGTGTGTGTGTGTGTGTCTGTGTGTGTGTGTGTGTGTGTGTGTGTGTGTGTGTGTGTGTGTGTGTGTATGGTGCATCTGTGTGTGTGTGTGTGTGTGTGTGTGTGTGTGTGTGTGTGTGTGTGTGTGTGTGTGTGTGTGTGTGTGTGTGTGTGTGTGTGTGTGTGTGTGTGTTTGTGTGCGCGCATGTGTGTGTGTGCGTTCACACTATGCCAAGGCATGGTGAGGGTGTTCCATGTGAACAGAAGCATGCCAAGAGCAGTGCTGGCGTGAAGCCTGCAGGACTGCTGCCTGCTGTGTGTGTGTGTGTGTGTGTGTGTGTGTGTGTGTGTGTGTGTGTGTGTGTGTGTGTGTGTGTGTGTGTGCGCGCGTGCATGCGCGTGTGTGTGTGTGTGTGTGTGCGTGCGTGCGTGCGTGCGTGCGTGCGTGCGTGCGTGCGTGCGAGCGAGCGAGCGTGCGAGCGAGCGAGCGTATGTGTAGGAGTGCATGCAAGTGTACAGTAAGTGCGTGCCCTGCATGGCGAGAACAGCAGAGCATACAGTATGAAAGGTGATCTTTGATGTGAAATGTCCCGCTGTTTAACTTCAGCTTCAATCTGGATGCTTGCTGTATGAGGTGCTGTATGGGACAATATTCAACTGCAACTACACACACACACACACACTGCAACAATACACATACGGAAACAACTCACACACACACACACACACACACACACACACACACACACACACACACACACACACACACACACACACACACACACACACACACACACACTCTATGAGGATTTTACTGTGTAGATTGCGCTATAGGAGTGTTAAATCCACCTCACCTATATATCACTCTACAGGTGTCCATATTTGTGTGACCACATGCGTGCGCGTGTGTGTGTGTGTGTGTGTGTATGTGTGTGTGTGTGTGTGTGTGTGTGTGTGTGTGTGTGTGTGTGTGTGTGTGTGTGTGTGTGTGTGTGTGTGTGTGTGTTAATTTGCACTTGGTTTGTATTTGTTTGTGGTTGTTGAGATCATTTACATGATCACACATAGAGCATTTGGCAACAGATCACCAGCCTACCATCTGCTACTAGACACACACACACACACACACACACACACACACACACACACACACACACACACACACACACACACACACACACACACACACACACGTGTGTGCGCGCGCACACACCTGTCGGTCGATTCTGTGTTCCATGTGCAGAGCTTCGATCTCGTGCTGAGTTGCTGGATTAATTGTGTGTAGGGATGGGACGATATGAAAATGTCATATCGCGATTATTGTGACGCGATTTTACGATCTTATCGCGATAATCAAAATCCATTATCCTGGGGCAGAACATTTGCCAAAAATAGCCGATCTGCAAGCTCACAACGTGTCGCGTTGCGACGCGTTGTGAGCTTTTAGATCAGCTATTTTTTGGCAAAGACATTTGATAGAGAGTGAAAAAAGTCTGTATCAAGTACCTTTTTCCAATTATAGAGGGTTTAAGTGGTACCGGATATGCAGCTCGGCAAATAAAAGGTGAATTGATCCCAGTGCATGACGGAGGACGTTATCACGATAAATTGAATCTCCACGATACGACTATCGTGAGTGTTTTTTATCACGATAAACGATAATATCGCTTATCGTCCCATCCCTAGTTGTGTGATTTATTCAGTTGGTTCCTGATTTTGGGGGTGAGGCTGCCTTTTCCATTGGGTGGAAACCATCATTAAACCTGACATCATTCTCTGCCTGGACACACACACACACACACACACACACACACACACACACACACACACACACACACACACACACACACACACACACACACACACTGCAGCTGTTCTTTTGAAATGCCACAAAACATGTCGATTATGATGCGTTTCATTTGTTCACCTCAGATATTTTTGTTTTCTGTTGAAATCAGTGGGTGAAATGTGCACTTGTGAGTTTTGTGTGTGTGTGCACGCATGTATATGCCTGTGCGCGCGTGCACGTGCGAGAGATAGAGATATACAGACACAGAGAGAGAGAGAGAGAGTGAGATCGTTCTCATGCCAAAGGTGTCATAATGACCCCCTGCTAGTCAGACCTCAATTAACCCCCTACAACTGCACAGTAGAGGAACAGTAGAGGAGGGGGGAGCACAGGGACATGCTGGGCCCCTGATTCGGCCCGGGAAAAAGAGTTGTAGAGGCCCTCATTGCGCGCTATAGAGAGAGATCTCTCTCCATAGCGCTGCTGCTACTCAAAGATTTGCCATTTCAGATCATGACAAGTGACAAGCCAGTGGGCCAATTACATGAGTTATATTTCGTCATTGTCGGATGGAAACATTGTACTGTATGTCCAAAACCATTTTAAAAATGATTTAAACTAGTGAAAACAGCCAATCTGGTGCGAGGCGTTGTGTGCTTGTAGATCTGCTGTTTTCACTACTTTTGTGCGACAGCCTTTTATGATGAAGCAGGGCTTTGCTTTGTGAAAAATGTACAAATTTGAAACTTGGAGATACAAGGTTTCTGCCCGACAGTGACTATTTACTTTGTTGGCCGCCCAGCCCCTATTTTATTTTGTATTTTTTCCTTACGGCCGGGAATGAACCGGCCGCTCGAGAGTTGTCCCGCTTTTCCCAATGGCCAGCACGTCCCTGGGGAGCATGCAGTGGTGGAAAAAGTACTCAATTGTTGGTTAATGTGTGTTTTATAATATAATCAATTATATCTGCAAAATAACTAAAGTTTAGTCTGGAACATTCACGTCAAGTAATTTAACCATTTATTGCAAAATGGAATACACAAGCAGATTTAACCATTTATAGCATACATGGAATACAGTTAATCTTGGCGTTTAAAGGGCTCTGCGTTAGGAGATTCTCCCTGAAATTTTGTGCAAGCTTTTCTGAGCATGCTAAGCAAAACCAGGGAACGCAAAGCAATACCCCCCATAGGGATACAATAGCAGAATAATAGCAATACATTGACGTGTAACTATAGTCAAAATCACTGTATTTGAGCTTAACCTTGACATGTAACATAGTAAAAATCACAGTATTGAGCTTAACAACATTGACATGAACTTAGTCAAAATCACAGTATTTGAGCTTTACCACGTTGACATGTAACTTAATCAGACAATCACAAGTATTTGAGCTTAGCCAGACTGATCGTGCAAAGGTGGAGGCTGGGGGGGAGGAGGCAGCAAGCAGCAAATGATTCCGAAGCTTCGGAAACCAAGCATTGGTAGAGAAAGCGAGCTGTATATAAAGGAGCCTCCCTACTGATTGAGAGCTTTGATTGGAGTATGGCAGTCATGTGACATAATGACCAGCAGATATGTTAATGAGGTATGAGAACAGAGCTGACTGACATCTGAGCAGCGACTTGACTCCCATGTCCTGCATAAACTAACGCTGACGCTTCATTTTTCAAATAAATGTAGTAGAAGTAAAAGTACTGAAAACTGGAAACACTCAAGGAAAGTACACAAACACCTAAAAATTGTACTTAAGTACAATAGTTAAGTAAATCTACTTAGTTACCACCGGAGGGGAGGAGAGGGGGGGGGGGGGTTGATGGATGGAGGGATGAGAGGGATGGAAGGAAGGCTGGATAGAAAGATTGCAGAATAAAGAATGTGAACTCAGAGATCAGGAAATCTCTCTGTTCCGCTATTCCTCTCTTTCATGTCTCTCTTCTGTTCTTCACTCTCCCCCCGTGGTTGTACGTGTGTGTGTGTGTGTGTGTGTGTGTGTGTGTGTGTGTGTGTGTGTGTGTGTGTGTGTGTGTGTGTGTGTGTGTGTGTGTGTCTCTCTCTCTCTCTCTTTCTGTCTGTCAGTCTGAGGCGCCTTGGGGCAGATGGAGAAACAAAATTCCGGAGCAGGTCTGGGACAATGGCAGTCCGAGCCAGCTTTACAAACCCGGAACGTCGAGTGGACGAACTGTGAAAGCCAGCATCCTCGGGGCTCCCAAAAATACCAGACCATTCACACACACACACACACACACACACACACACACACACACACACACACACACACACACACACACACACACACACACACACACACACACACACTGAAGCAGCCCTTTCTCCTTTATATTGATAATAATAATACATATCAAAGCCAAGGCACTTCACAAAAAGTAGCTTAGTACAATCTGAGAAAGTCTGCCCCACAGCCTCTGGCTATATTACCGGTGTGCGTATTTGTGTGCGTGCGTACGTGTGCGTGTGTACCGTGCATGTGCGTGGCTGAGTGCATGTGTGTGCCTACTGCCTACATCTGTGTGTGCAAAACTGTGCATATGACCCAGTAGTCTACACCAGGGGTCTTCAACAGGGGGTCCGGGACCCCTAGGGGGTCTTCAGAGTTACTACAGGGGGACCTCCAAATCTTCCATTCCGTTATATTAACAACTTGAACCCTAGTGTCCATATTCTGAGAACTGTAGCCAAAAATAGCAGAACTACAAGCTTGTAGACCGTCTGTAGATCAGTCAGTGATGTCATTACGTGCGCATCCCGCATCAAAAACTCATTCAAGTCGCCCAGGGACTCATTCATGTCATGGTCCTGGGGTCCCGGGGATGCGCCTCCATTGGAGTCCATGTTAAAATAATTTACCGGGTCGTGGTAAAAGAAAAACATTTTAAAATTCCACAGACACCACCATTGTTCATGGGTGAAAGCATCCTACTTTACCCTACGTTAACACAAATAAAATCCACGTAGAAAGTCTTAAACAGGTGATAGAAACGTCAATGTTTTGATTCCACCGACGTCCGACGCTATTTTGCGCGCCTGAATTCATTAGGGGCACATGTTTTAGTAGTTTTAGTAGTTCTAAGTTCAAACATTAGCCAAATTGTAAAATAAATATAAGAAATAGGCAAACATTTTGAAAATTTTGATCACAGCGCTCGAAAACATTGTATTGAGGACTCATAAAACTTTTCTGGGACCCATTTGAATGACCACCTGTGGGTCCCGGGACCCATTACATTGAAAACCTAGTAACATCACTGGTAGATCGTCTTGTAGATCGTCTGTTTTCGGCAAAGAGGTTTGATGTAGAGGGGAAAAAGAGCAGACTAAGTACAGAGTAACATGCCAAGTTTATTAGGTAATGACGGCTCAAGTGGTTAAATATCTGACAACCCAAATTGACATGAGATGAAATACAGAGATGATTGTGCTGTCAAATGATGAAATCATATGGAATCTATGAAAAGGTTGTGGGGGTCCCTGCTTCATCTCTCTCTCAACTAAGGGATCCTTGGCCTGAAAACGTTGAAGACCCCTGATCTCTACACAGTAAAATCCTCAGTGTCCATTTGGTTACATTTGTACGCTCTCAGAGATAAATTAAACGTTTTATACTGTATATGGCAAAGAGTAGGCTACACACAGCTACACACAACCGCAAGCGAGCTTCAACACATTTTGGTGCCAATACCCCCCCCCCCCCACACACACACACACACACACACATCCCCATCCCATCCAAGAGGATCACCAGGCCCAGGCAGTCTCCCATCTCCTGTCTCCGCCCAGAGCCTTTGTTCGATCTGTCCTTTCTTATAACGTTGATAGGGTGAAAGTAATGAACTTTTATCCCATTAACTCCTCTGGCATCATTCTTCTGCCCTCAGCAGTCGTGCCAATAAAACACATTTGAGCTGAGGACAGCAAACACACAGGAGGAGACAGAGTAGAGGGTACCCAGCTAAACCAACGCCGAGCGCATACACACGCATACACGCACGCATGCACACACACACACGCACGCACGCATACACAAACGCACCCACTCACGTCACACGCACGCACGCACGCACGCACGCACGCACACACACACACACACACACACACACACACACACACACATTATGCACAATTTATGCACAGTTTTTGCAAGCACATACAGTATATACGTGCATAGTCTCTCTCTCTCTCTCTCTCTCTCTCTCTCTCTCTCTCTCTCTCTCTCTCTCTCTCTCTCACACACACACACACACACACACACACACACACACACACACACACACACACACACACACACACACACACTGGCAAATGTATGTGTTCCAAAACGGATGTGCGGGTCATCACTTGCACACGTACTACTTGAACATACAGTACTTGGGAATGCATGCACAAATCCATCTACACACTCATACACACACACACACACACACACACACACACACACACACACACACACACACACACACACACACACACGTGTGCGCGCGCAGACACATCCTCAGTGTTAATTTAACTTGGGTGTGTGTGGGCATGGCTGTGTGTAAAAGCGGGCCCAAATGGATCCATTACAGGTCCATTTGGGTCCATTTTTACACTCTGCCAGAGTGAAATGAACACGGAGGATTTTGCTGTGCACACACTGACACAGAGGGAGACCAGGGTCAGACAGGACTGATTGTCTCTTCCAGTCGCTCCAGAGAGCATATTGATTTTTCCCACACTCTCTTTCTACACACCTCCCTCTCTCTCCCTCTCTCTTTCTCTCTTTCTCTCTATCCATATCCTTCGTTCCCCTTCGCTTTTTCACCTCTTTCTCCAAACTAAGGCCTGTTCATATTTCTTTCTGTTTCATATTTTCTTCCTCCCTCAGTTAAAAACTCAGTTACCCCACCACCCACACACACACACACCACACCCTTCCAGTGGTGCAAAGTAACTAAATACTGTACTTAAGTTACTTGAGGTAGTCTACTTTTACTTTTATTGTCTCCACCAGCCGAAGGCTGAGGGAGAGTATGTTTCCCCTCCGTCCGTCCGTCCGTCCGTGCGTGCGTCCGTGCGTCCGTGCGTCCGTGCGTCCGTCCGTCCGTCCGTTTGTCCGTTACCAGCTAATCTCCGGCGCCGTTGGCCCGGTCGCTGCCAAACTGTGCACACACACTCCCTCGATACCAATTCAGAACCTCTGCCCCAAATATTTCACATGGCCTGTTCTAGCGCCACCAGGAGGCCGACTTTTGCAAAACTAACTTTTGCCAGTACTCCTACAGATTTTGTCCAAAAATCACGTAAATCAGTAGACAGCATCTCTACAGTCATGTGATCGACATGGATGTGTCAGATTTCCCATATTCCATCCTGATTGGCTAAAACTGGCTTTCAAAGTTTGCAGGATTGGTCAGTTTTGAATAAAATGCCTGAAATCCTGAACGCAGTGTGCGATTTTGGTGAAATTGTGCATGCACATTCCCAATAGGCAGAGGAATAAATGCCACTTAATAAAAATCAAATCAGCCTCATGGTGGCGCTATAATAGGCCGATTCATGTTTTCACCTATAACTCCACCGCAGGACCTACCTTACCTGGTGGAGACCTGTGCTCGGAAGAGCACTGCTTCTAGTTCATATCTGCCTTTTATGGCGCCACCAGGAGGGCCGACTTATGTAAAACAATGTTTTTCTATTATTTGTTGAGATTTTATCCAAAAATCTTGCAAATCAGTACAAAGTATCTATAGTCATGTGATCAAGACGGATCTGTCCGATATTTCATATTCCATCCTAATTGGTTAACATTGGCTTCCAATGTTTGTAGGATTGGTCCATTTTGAACAAAATGACTTAAATCATGAATGTAGCTTGTGATTACAGAGAAATTCGGTACGCACATTCCCACTAGGTCAAGGAACAAATGCCACTCTTTTCACATTTGCCCTGTTACAGTATAGCGCCACCAGCAGGTCGACTTTTGCCCAACACATTTTGCCTCAAATCATGCATGCAGCGTCACATTGCCGTTAAAGGCTAAAGAAGGCACCCTTTTCACATTTAGCGCCACCAGGACCTACCTGACCTGGTGGAGACCTGTGCTCGAAGAGCACTGCTTCTAGTTGAGTATATTTTCGAGCAGTGCTAACCGCTCCTACTATCTGGCTTTGTCTGTCTGTCTGTATACATGTATGTAGAGTATGTATACATACATGCATGCATGTATGCATGCTGTATGCATGTATGCATGTATGCATGTATGCATGTATGTATGTATGTATGTATGTATGTATGCATGCACTGTATCTGTCAGTCCTTGTCCTTTTATGCCCATATATGGAGATCCTGTCTGTGCCCCCGGCCCGACAGTCTGTGATAACTCTCACAGTAACATGAACTTGAAACAAACAACGAGCAGACAGAGAGGACAGGAGAGTTGTGTCGGCAAATGCTGGCGACTGGCAAGAGCCCGCGACAACAGCAGCTTTGCAACTTGGAAACATTATTTTAACTTTGTGGAGATAAATGACGCTAAAATCTACTCCACCAAAATTGCCACAGTGACAGCATGCATGTCACCCAGAGTCAACCGAACAGATTGATTGCCAAGCCATGCTAGCTAGATATGACAGGCTACATGCTTGATGCTTCCCATTTCTGTTGCCTTCAGAGAACAGTGCCACAGTGCAGAAAGACTAGCCTACTATTTGATTTCATATTGCACAGCACTACGACAAGTGCACAACTTGTTTGAAGAAGGCTACAATGAATATATGCCTGTCAACATTTCTAAACATATCTTTTGTTTTATCGTTCCACTACATTTCATAATCATAATTCCTACAATGATATGAAGTTCTCTTTTCTCTTATAAGGTCATTAATGAAGCCCCCTTAAAAAAAGTGACTGACTTTTTCCCAGAATGTTTAGTTTTTATTATATATTTTTTGTAAAGTAAAGTACAGTAAAGTAACTAGTAACTAGTTACTTTTATAATTGAGTAACTAGTAAGGGCCGTTTATAGTTTATAAACAGTTATAGTCATTTTGTGTACGTTTTTGGGTGAGAGAGTACGTACGGTAGATCCGTCGACATGCATAGTTCCTCTCTACGTTATTTACGGCCGACCCGCTCTCCGCTCCAATTCTGCTCCAATTCTGCTCGGGCAATTCTGCCCGTTGGGGAGGTGGTTTTTTAGCCAAAATAATATTGTAGAACCACAGAATTTCTTGACCCGACGACCGACATGATGTTTGGTATAAGCTGCTGTCTGTCGGCAACATTATCGCGGTAAATGCAACTCCGCAAGGGACCGAGGTACGGATTAACCACCCGGACTGAGTAATTATAGCAAAACACAGTGCACTGCACCCGTCTCGCTGTTGGAGGACAGGCGGTGTGAGTGTTTGCGCGTGCGCGTTTGTGTGTATGTTTTCTCATGCCAATAAAGCCGTTTGAGCTGTGAGGAGTCCAGACGTCCTCTTCAGTGATTGCAATGACTTTTTTCCCGTTTCTTGCTAAATTATATTTCTTGTTGGGACACATAGTTTCAGAACCACTGTCATTGCGACCGTAAGGTCGCAGTTTAGTATCAAAACCTCCACCGGCCGTCCGTCACGTCCGTCACGTCACACGTCACACGTCACACCTTTGCCCTGCTCATATCTGGGCTCGTTTGTGTATTGTATGACATCACGCCACATCATCGGCTGAGGACTGTGTGATGTCATCATATCTCCATATATGGAGACAGAAGTTGCTCATGCCCAAATATGGGCTGGTGAGGTCAGACTTAGTGTGATGCGTAGGTTATCTCCATATATGAAGATTCAACTTCAATGAGTAACCATGGCAAATCACACCGTACACAAATTACCCTTATATAAGACCGGCATTATCTACCGACAGCTGCTATAAGCCAACCCTGGCGATAAGGTCTGAGTCGAAGAAATGCTTCTTTCCTGGCAAGAATTGCCCCTTTATACTGTAGGGCTCGTTTGTGTATTGTATGACATCACGCCACATCATCGGCTGAGGACTGTGTGATGTCATCATATCTCCATATATGGAGACATAAGTTGCTCATGCCCAAATATGGGCTGGTGAGGTCAGACTTAGTGTGATGCGTAGGTTATCTCCATATATGGAGATTCAACTTCAATGAGTAACCATGGCAAATCACACCGTACACAAATGACCCTTATATAAGACCGGCATTATCTACCGACAGCTGCTATAAGCCAACCCTGGCGATAAGGTCTGAGTCGAAGAAATGCTTCTTTCCTGGCAAGAATTGCCCCTTTATACTGTAGGGCTCGTTTGTGTATTGTATGACATCACGCCACATCATCGGCTGAGGACTGTGTGATGTCATCATATCTCCATATATGGAGACATAAGTTGCTCATGCCCAAATATGGGCTGGTGAGGTCAGACTTAGTGTGATGCGTAGGTTATCTCCATATATGGAGATTCAACTTCAATGAGTAACCATGGCAAATCACACCGTACACAAATGACCCTTATATAAGACCGGCATTATCTACCGACAGCTGCTATAAGCCAACCCGCCAACCCTGGCGATAAGGTCTGAGTCGAAGAAATGCTTCTTTCCTGGCAAGAATTGCCCCTTTATACTGTAGGGCTCGTTTGTGTATTGTATGACATCACGCCACATCATCGGCTGAGGACTGTGTGATGTCATCATATCTCCATATATGGATACATAAGTTGCTCATGCCCAAATATGGGCTGGTGAGGTCAGACTTAGTGTGATGCGTAGGTTATCTCCATATATGGAGATTCAACTTCAATGAGTAACCATGGCAAACTGTCAACTGCCCGTATGTCTTGATAATTGGTAAAACAAACTTTTGGCCGATTAGGGAGTCTTACTGGTAAGTAATTGTCCTCACTACTGCCACGGATGACAAAAGTTCGCCACGGGTAGTTCAAGCGTACGTATGTCTTTATCAGTTTTAATCCGTCGGGTTGAGTGTTGTCCGTAAGGTTACATTTTACACACACACACACATTTACGTCCGGACCTACGGAGCAACCGGATTAAATCACTCTCCCCCTCCGTTTCTTGTGTATTCCTGCGGTCCTTACGTACAGTACTACTATGCATGGTACTTAACGTAACTAGTCACTTTTTCAGAGCAGTAACTAGTAAAGACCTACATTAAGCACTTACATGGCCACATAAAAACACAATTTTAA
>NC_137812.1:42775808-42785808 GCF_963921795.1 Nannobrachium achirus
ACGATAGACAATCAATCCTCTTATGTGTGGATGCATCTGCTGCGTCTATATACCGTAGGTACCTCTGATCTGCTTGTGAAGACTTCATACCTATGTAATTACATATTGATTTACATATATCTTCAGTGAGTACAAGATGAGATTCTGCCTGCTTCTCTGTGTGCCGTTTTCCCTTGTTGCCCTCTCTCTCTCTCTCTCTCTCTCTCTCTCTCTCTCTCTCTCTCTCTCTCTCTGCCCCCCCCCCCCCCCCCACACACACACACACACACCTGTATTCTATCACTTTCCATCTCTTCCAATCTTCACACTTCCATCTTCCTCCCATCCTCCCTTTACAATTCTCTGCCTGTAAATCATCTTCTCTGGTGTCAGTCTCCATCACTCTATCACTCCTCTCCCTCTCTCTCTCTCTCTCTCTCTCTCTCTCTCTCTCTCTCTCTCTCTCTCTCTCTCTCTCTCTCATCCCCACTTTGTGTTGCCAACTTTGTCTCAACTTCATCCTCTGCTGTTCTCATCACTCAGACCATTCCATTATACTGTACACTCTCTCTGTATCCTTTTCTACCTGTCTCTCCCTCTCTCACTTTACAGTAAAATGTCCTCTCTTTTCTCTCTCTCTCTTTCTTTTTTATAATTGTTTATCCCACGATTTTGCAACCCATTTTCACCCAGTGCCAATTGCCTATGTAATCCTGGGCTCTGCTCTCCCTCTGCCGCGCCTCGGGAGACAACGGACTGACCTCATGCTTCCTTCAATGCATGAGTAGTCCAAGTTGTTTCTTTTCACCTGACAGGGGGGATTTCCCCGGGATGGACGTAGCGTGTGGAAGGAACACGTTATTCCAACCAGTTCCTTTCCCCTCCATCAAGCGCCCCGGCTGGCCAGGGGGAGGCATTATTGAGACCAGGATTACTGCATGTTTTTGTGAGGGTATCAACCAAGCCCCCAGAACCCTGGGGGCGCCCTGAAACCAAAAGGACATGTTGGCCGTTTTGAGGTACTGCAGTTGGGTCTACTCACATGAACGCGCGTCTAGGCTTCTTTGTATTGACGCGCGTTCATACCGGAAGTGCTCGTTCATGAAAGCGCGTACATGAACACAAATTATGACGAAAAATGCGTCACAGTAGACCCACTATGTCACGGTTTTACTCCCCGGAAGGAGGGGTGAAAACGCCTCATGCGCTGGGTGAGCAACTCAATGCAAGTGGACGGGCGGGGATATCTGTGTCCTCTCTATTCTTATTATAACTCTATGGTATCAACCCTAGGAGACATGGGGAGAACATGCAAACTCCACACAGAAAGGCCCTATCGCCGACCCCACCTAGGGTGTGGGCGCTCTCTCTCTCTTTCTGTGAGTGTGTATGTGTGTATGTGTGTATGTGTGCGTGCGTGCGTGCGTGCGTGCGTGCGTGCGTGTGTGTGTTTTTAACAATGTTCTTTGTTCAACTTCAAGATCTTACTTTCTGTTTTGCATTAAGTATATTTATTAAATGTAATTCTCTCTCTCTCTCTCAGCACCACTCAGCTAAAACATAAAAGGCTTTTCTTCTGACATGATTACAAAACAGTATAAATTGTATACTGTTCTGGTTACATTTTATTGTAGAGTGGTTACATCAAAAACATACAGATCATTACTTTTAATATGACAAATAAATATACAGTGCTCTCTTGTGCACGCTTTCTCTCTCTCTCTCTCTCTCTCTCTCTCTCTCTCTCTCTCTCTGTTTATCTGCTGTATACCTGTGGTTGTCTCTGTAATATAAAGTGTGTGTGTGCGTGTGCGTGTGCGTGTGCGTGTGTGTGTGTGTGTGTGTGTGTGTGTGTGTGTGTGTGTGTGGTAGGAGGTGCTAGCCGACCTCAGAGCAACACATCCCAGTAGCAGCTGTCCAGAGCCCAGGTGGCTGGACTAAACTACACACACGCACGCACGCACGCACGCACGCACGCACGCACGCACGCGCACACACACACACACACACACACACACACACACACACACACACACACCTTGAGTTTACGGCATGGCCGTAAACCAAAGATAACACAAATAGCCCCTAAATCAACACAACAGAGTGGGCCAGTCTTACCACCAGCCACACACTTCTCATTAGCAAGTCACAGAATCTGACACTAAGCAATGATAGACATTTTAGCTACTTTGAAACTTTACTCCCCCCAACCCCATTACAAAAAGCAGATCAGTGTCAAACAAGCCAGTATAAAAAAGCATTTATTTAGCTGATCTTACTGGTTTTAGACATAACATGACCATATATTCTGGCATTCGGACAGTTATATAAACCAGTGGTTCCCAAACTTTTTAGCTCAAGACCCAAAGGAGAAATTAGACGTTTGACCCAAACTACTGAAAACAGCAGATCTACAAGCTACGTGTTGGCACCGCGCTTCGCACAGCTCTGAGAGCTTGCAGATTGGCTATTTTCACTACTTCTTAAAGATTTGTTTTGTAATTTATGGAATTTCTTTAATTTTTCTTTTATTTCTTCATAAAATTATTGAATAAAAATCATTTAATTTGTTTTTAATTCATTAACATTTTTTTGGGTTTGTTTTTTGAATTTTGAATAATTAAAAACAAAAATGGAGGAAACAAAAAATAAAGGGACCCATAAAAATGTGTCCCCGACCCACAAATGGGTCCCCAACCCAGTGTTTGAGAACCAGTTATATAAACCAGTAGTTCTCAACCTTTTCAGGCCGCGACCCCCAAGATAATCATAGTCTAACCGGGGACCCGCCACCCTGACCCATCTGCTATTTTCACAATAGAACCGTGTTATACAAAATGTAATGCCTCAACTAGGCATTACATTTTGTATAACACGGTTCTATTGTGAAAATAGCAGATCTACATGCTCACAACGCCTCACAATGCAAGGCTTTATGAGCATGTAGATCGTCTATTTTCACAATTTCTACCTCTAATGTTTTAATGTGTCATTTTAGAGGTATTAAATAGTCCTTATATTGTCACTTTAGAAATGTGCATATAAGCCTCTATACTCTAAACTTTATGTTGGTTTGTTTACTGTTGGGTGAGAAAACAATGTTGCACATTATGTTGATCATCTGGGTACCGCCCAAAATAATTTGGGGACCCCGATCCACAGGTTGAGAACCGCTGATATAAACCATGTTGGTGTCACTGATGATGTCACGCTCTGACATGGCTCTGTGGTTTCACCAGCTCATGAAGGTTAATTACCATAGAGGCAGTGGTGGACAAAGTACTGGCATGTTTCACTTAAAAGTATCAATACTGCATTGTAGAAATACTCTGTTACAAGTAAAAGTCTGGTGTTCAAAATGTACTTGAGTAAAAGTACAAAAGTATTGTGAGCTTGTAGATTGGCTATTTTCAAATAGCCAAAGTTTAGGGCTGTAAGGCTGAAGAGGCTAATGTATGTTTTGTAATAATAATCAAAATCTACAAACTAATTAGTTTTCAAATAATTGTAGTAGAGTAAAAGTACAATATTTACCTCTGAGATGTAATGGAGTAGAAGTAAAAGTATCTAGAAAGATAAAATTGCAAGTGTGGTTGCCATGACGCGAGTCACACGTGCAAATTAATTCCGTCCTTGTCCCTTTTATGCCCATATATGGAGATTCCTGATCAATATTAAACCCATATCTTGGAATGCCCATATATGGACATGCTGACTGTGTCAGTATCATGTGGTCTATGACGTCACATATCTATGTCAGTCATCTCCATATTTGGGAAAATTAATTCAAATAACATTATATAAACTAGAGTGTCTAGTCGGCGACCTGTCCAACTCGGGAAAAATGTAAATAGGGAATGAATGCGCCGCCCTTTAATGCAAACCCCACTATACCTGTTGCGTGTGTCCATTTATGCCCATATATGGAGATATCTGTTTGTCTACGTCCATTTTATGCCCATATATGGAGATCTCTGTAGGACCCGTTTTGACCATCTGTTTGCCTGTGTCCATTTATGCCCATATATGGAGTTATCTGTATCTAAGCGTCCATTTTATGCCAATATATGGAGATCTCTGTAGGACCCGTATTGACCATCTGTTTGCCTGTGTCCATTTATGCTCATATATGGAGATATCTGTATCTGTCTGTCTGCATCCATTTTATGCCCATATATGGAGATCTCTGTATCTGTTTGTCTGTGTCCCTTTATTCCCATTATGGAGAATCTGTTTCTGTCTGTGCCTCCGACTGTGTTGCAGACACAGTGCCGGTTCCCCCTTTAATGCAAACCCCATTATACCTGTTGTCATATACAGGCCATATGTTTGCCTGTGTCCATTTAAGCCCATATATGAACATCAGAACATGTCATACTGATGACACTCAATACGTAACCATGGCATTTTTTGTTGACTCATGTGGCGTACATGATCTCAGAGCCTTTTATGATGTGATGTCACAATGAGTCATCGCTTGCGCCGATTTCCTCCGGAACAGCCTGATGTCAACAATCAGCTCCGCATAAGGAGATTCCGAACGTTTCGCGCCGGTTCTGGAAAACCGCGCGTCGGGTCAGGTCGAGGCCCGGCACTGCACTCCGCGCCGCGGCGGGAGAACGCGCGTGCCGAATCTGAAGCCGGTGGGACGAACTGTTTTCGAGATACGCGGATTACATACACACAGACACGCAGACACGCAGACAGAGATTTGTCGCATTTATAGATAGATAAACTATATAATGTATCTCTTTGCAAAATGCAAGGAATCGATTCTCGGTGAAGCCTGTTGATTTGACATATGGCCCAAGTGCGAGCCACCGAAACTGTGGGAGGAGTAGCGTGGCAAAATAAAGTTTATCTAGGAGGGGATGGAAGATGTATGGATGGAATAAAGTCTAATACTCAAGTAAAATAAAAATACCTCAAAACTGTACTTAAGTACAGTACTTGAGTAAATGTACTAGAGTTTACCATACTAGTGGAAAGTCAGACGGATAAGTGGATCCCGAAATTATACTGTAGATAAATACACTACGCTTGTCATCATAGAGCTGGCATGGACTCCATATTTGGGCATGCCTCACATGGAACTCACATGGAATATACTGTATGGGCATAAAAGGGACACAGACAAACTGACGGGTACAATGGGTATGCCACAATCTGATGGGGGAAGCCCAAAATAGGAACGGCAAGTTGAAAGTGGTGAAAGAATAAATGATGGGGTGGCTGTCTGCCCTGAAGCCTCTGTATATGGCAGGCTATAGGGGTCACCCTCTTTCTTCCACCCCACTGCCTCATCACTTCTACTCTGATTCCTTGTTTCTACTATCTTTACTTTTTCCCCCTTTTTCATGGAAAACATTCAAAGCATTCAAATCTGACCCGAGGTCCTTTGTTGCGTGTCATTGCTCCTCTCTCCTGCCTTTCTTGTTGTCTCTCTGTCTCTCTATGTCTAAAAGGAGCCCTGCAGCAGCACCTCCAGTCATCTCAATCCTCCGTATATACAGTACCTAGCTCACTGGGTACTTTCCGCCCCTGCATCTTTCTTTAGTACATCCACGTAGGTAGGTGTGGGATGCCTTCGTGATCGATGCCTGTGTGTTGGATCCCACAGCACAGGTTTGTTGCCAGGGAGCTTCTCGTGTCTATGGCAGTGACTGGATAGCCTCATTCTCCTGGCTGGCTACTGTCTTTTAACTGACTCTAAACATGAACATGCTCATCCTGGTTGATGTTACTGCATGTATATCATTCCGGTGTAGCACCCATTCAACACATCCATGAACTCACATGGGACCCATTTACACCACACTACAGTCCTAGGTAAGTCCAGCAGGGACGTGCAGAGAATGTTAGAGAGGCAGAGGCTGAAATTACTAAAAGAGCCTTTTGGTGAAAATATTGAAAATAACAGACCTCCAAACTCACAACGCATCGTGCTGCGACGCGTTGTGAGCTTGGAGGTCGGCTATTTTTTCACACTAAACTAAGCATATAAGTCAATACTGGAGTTGTGGCGTAATGGCATGGATTTCTACAAAGAGAGGGCAATTATTTCAACATAAGATGCTGCATTCAAGTTCAGGAGGGTTTGGACAAGGCAATTCTTTTGAATGCTGCCTTCAGGTATAGAATGGAAAGAGGGCATTTGCATTTCTTTCACCATAGTGAGAACTGCATTCATGGTCTGGAGAGGGCACTTTTTACAGACGGGTAAGGCTCAAGCCCCCTTTGATGTCTATGTGTGCACGTGCCTGAAGTCCAGATCATCAACATTCATATAAGACCCGGTTCGCAAGTTTATTTCTATGTTCATCACTGCTGACTATGTTGTTAGTCTGATGTCATAACAGTGAACTATGTTTCAAAGTTGTTTACGTGGGAATCTGAGAAAGGTCAATCTGTCATACCAGTTTGCCTTCAGCCCAATCACAGCCAAACCTGCATCAAGTATGCCCTGTGTTGTGCTGGGTCTTTGCTTTGGCATCAAACAAAATAGTATGACAGTCTCCTCTATTCCTACACCTTAAAGTGCAACACAAATTAGGATTCATTCTATGATGATAGATAGGCTACAGTATACCTGCCAAGTGAACAGGCTGTGTGGGGGTTTGTCTTCTGCACTGAGAGCCAGAAAGAGCGAGATACAGAGAGGGTAGAGAGAGGTATGCAGACAGCAGACAGCTCTTGCCGCAGTTACATTCATCATGTCATTGATCCCCGTTAGATATGTCGTCTTAGGATTTCAGACGCTCATGTAACCTCACACACACTCTCTCTCTCTCAGCCCTGTGTCTGGACTTGGCATACCTTGTGAAGCGGCAGTAGGTAGATTCGGGGCGGGGGATTTCGAGGAGTTGATTGGCCTTGTAAAAAAGACCAATTCCAAAGAAGCAATGCAGAAAGGTTCCCTGTTCATGTTGTGGCTTGGGGACATCCAGGTCAGGTCAGATTACTCCATGGTTATACTTCCCATTAACTGTGAATGAAAACATTCATGAGTGTGATAAATATCTAACATAATTAGGCTTGGTTACATATGGAAAATGTTAACTTAACAGTAACAGTAAACCAAAACGTTTTGACAAACCCCCGTAGATTCCTATAGGGTTGCAACTCAGCAAATAGGGCCTAGCTATAATGGGGCAAAAATAGAAAATTGACTGCCCAGTTAATGTTGATAATTTGGTCAAGCTGAGCCCTATATAGGCTATATATACTGTTGTAGCCTATCAAGAAATGCACTGCAGTGTGAAAAGTTCCTCTTGGAGGTCAAACTGTGGCTTCTGTAGCTGGCCAGTTGGAAACCTGCTGCTGCCTTCAGGGAAAATGCAGTGGAGAAAGAGAGAGAGGGGGGCTTGAGGGGGCGAGAGAGCTAGGCTGAGAGAGAGAGAGAGAGAGAGAGAGAGAGAGGGAGAGAGAGAGGGGGGCGGCTGGTGAGAGAGAGTGAGAGTTGCTTGGATAGACGCAGTAGTAGCAGAGACATACGTGCCCGCTCCCGTCTCTCACACTCTCGAGAGCAGCGCTTTCACGCACAACGCAGAGTTGGATTTTATGCGCGCCGGGGGTTTCACTGGGCTCTTCCCTCTCTCACACAACACACATCCTTGTTCTCAGGTCGGTAACGGATGTCTGAACGGAAATCAATATCTGGATCTCCACCACGGTGACCTGTGTGAGCTTTAAAGGGGAGAAAAAACCCGAATGCTGCTTCCTCGCCTGAGACGCGTGCTGTGAATTCATAACCAACTCACACACAGCCTGCTGCGCTGCCTGCCTCACCTGGAGAGAGTGTGTGTGCGTGTGCGAGTGTATGCATGTGAGAAGAGCGTGTTTGTGTGCGCGCCTGTGTGTCAGTGTTTTGTTTGTTGGGATTGTGGTGTTTCACGGGTTTAACATAACCCACGGGGGGATTCATTCGGGCACTGCATGAACGCCGCGGACATGTGGAAGTTTGTGACGCTCTAGCGCAACGAGCCACTCGACACAGCGCTTTGTCGCACTGCTCTTTCACCGGCGAGGGGACCCAACAACTCCCGGCTCAACTGCCTTGAACCAAGACACACCACGTCCGGACGTCCCCCAAGTGCAATCAACAAGACAAGAGGAGCATTTCTCGGTGAAATGTAGTGATCGATAACAATATATTACAAACAAATATCACAAAAAGAGGCGGACGACAAGACAACAACGGCGGACATCAGCGTTCCAATTGCGTGAAGGAGAGTTTGGTGACTTCTTGGGATTTGGGGCTACATTTTTACGCCCTTGGAAAAAAGGCAATTCCCCCCCCCTTCCCCGGATTAAAACCATCCAGAGTTGCCTACGTTGTGCCTGCCGCAGCTATGGTGGGAGCTGTGAAGCCGGTGTCCACCCTGGACTGGCTGGTGGTGGTGGCGGTCCTCCTGGTGCTCTCCTCCAGCGGAGTGGACTGCCAGCCCTGCCCGGCGCAGTGCTCCTGCACCGGCACCACCGTGGACTGTCACGGCCAAGGGCTCCGCAGCGTGCCCAGGAATATACCCCGCAACACGGAGAGACTGTGAGTACAGAAAACACACTAACATAAATAAATCCCCCAAAGTGAGCCTGTTTACTGAAACAAACCGTCGTTGTCTGGTGGAAACCTTGTAAGTCCAAGACCGTTCGTTTTGCATTTATCATATCAATGAACTAAACTAGTGAAAATAGCAGATCTACAAGCGCTTGTAGATCTGTTTTCACTACTTTTGTGCGACAGCCTTGTATGATGAAGCAGGGCTTTGCTTGGTGAAAAAACATAAAAACTTGAAACTTGGAGTTACGAGGTTTCTGCCCGACAGTGACGAAACGCATGGTCATATTGCATATTTGTCACATTTTGAGCATGAGTTTTATGCCGAGGTGTAATGTCGTATCAACTATAGGGATGCGGTGCCACGTTTAAAGTGGTTTAATAATAAATTGATGGTTGCATACAAGAAAAGGCTTGTCGAAATTAAGTGTCACATGTAGAAATCAGATTAATCTGCTTAAACAAGTTGGGGGCAAATATGCCTAAACTAACTGAATGTAAGGTTAAATGTGAACCATATAGGGGTGAATTGCTATCCCCTGATGCCCAAAATGACGCCCCTGATTTTATGATACTGCAGCTGATCAAATTTGGCATAGCCTATACTTGGTCTTTAGGACCACATTTTTACCCAATGGCAAATTGACGAAAACGCATTTATATTGTAGTTTAATTAGTGCTATTACCTAAATTAATAAAAAGTTTGGAATGCTTATGCTCGTATTTAACGCGAAACACTCACTTGCTTGCCAGTGAAGTTCAGGACGCGAACCTAATCACACGACCGTGATTATGTTCGTGGTCTCGCACTGTTGCATTATGAAAGCCTCAGCCGACCGCATCGGTTTGTCTGGCGACCAGCGAGTTAATAAAAAACGGATTTGGATAAGTGGGCTCTAAGTTAAAAGGGCCGTATTTTATTAGGCTAGCTAGACCCCTGGCGAAATTAATTTGTCTTTAGCAGCCATAGCTGGTCTCAATTTCTATGACCCTCAAATTCTAAAATGACATGGCTGTAACGGGCAGCGGGCTACAGGCTGCACTAAATGAACAGGCTAGTTGAAGGGAATTAAGTTGCCACAGATTGTGTTTTACCCTCAAATAGCCAATAATATCAAATAAAAAACGAATTCATGACATTTCAGCCTACAAATGTAACCATTTTTGTCGTTTCTTCAGTTGGGCTATCGTCCCTCTTGGCTATTATCCTATTATTGTTTAGGCTTTGTTCTAATTATTGTTGTGCCCTTTTTCTGTCTCTTTCCAGGGATCTGAACGCAAACAACCTCACAAAAATCACAAAGGCGGACTTTGCTGGTCTGAGGCATCTGCGAGTTTTGTAAGTAGACTAAATATGCGTAATCCTTATTAAATAGCTGCCAGGTGTTACCACTTAATTGCAAAGATCAATGTAAAAAAATGATTAGGCCACCTGGCCACCACGCTCAAGTTTAACCAGTGACG
>NC_137812.1:42788308-42815808 GCF_963921795.1 Nannobrachium achirus
GTGATATATCTATTGTGTTGACTGTCAACTTTGTTTGATGTATGAGCAGTTTGTGTGTGTGCGCGCGCACCCTCGCACACACACACACACACACACACACACACACACACGCACACACACACACGTATGCGCGTGTATTTAGCATGTTTATATGTGGTGGTTTGTGGCCTGACCAACAGGCAGTGCTACATGATGGAATGCATCAGAGTGTGACAGCATCTGAGAAAACTCTGCAGCGGTCGTTTAATTTACAGCGCACTCGCATGCACAGACGCTGTAACTTGACAGCATAGAGAATGGATCTTTTCACTAGTTGTTTTAGACATAAATTCATACGAATTCTTCTCAGAAATCATCAAAATGAAATATAATAATGGAGCAGCTGCTTTGGTCTTGGTCGTATCATTCCACGCCTGGTTTTCCTCCGCTCTCCGCTGCACTATAGCATGTTCTTTGTTAACCAGGAGAGAAGCTCCACAGTCAGCTGGAGGGAAGCTGCCTGAGTGTTTCTCATGCAATATAAACTGGGTTCTGTCCAGCCGAGCAGGTCTGGGAATTCCTTCACAGAGTTTGAGACAAAGGGGGAGCTACACTTAACTGGTTATTATCTGCCACTAATGGGAAACGTCACTTTGACACTGATTCTGTCGGATTATGTTCTCCGTACGAGGCACTGGCTTAGGAGCTATTATTTACAGTACACATATACTGTATGTGCATGCCCGCACACATGCACATGGTCACACACATGTACTGTATGCATGTGTGTGCACACGGGTAACAATAACCACTTGCGCTTAACCACTTGAACCTTGTTGTCCCCCATTATGGGGATGTCATTATAGGTGAATATACTATACAACTAAACCATTACCATTTTTCAAACTTTTCAAAAATACCACAGCTAGCCACAAAGTCATAACCCATCGCAATGCGATGCATTGTGAACTTGGAAGATCTGCTATTTTATTTCTTCGCTGTATAAGTGTATAGATCTTGAATCTAAATGTTGCACCCACACACCCGTATGAAAATAGCCATCATGTTTTTGTTTGCGTCACTGAGCATGTACATTTATCATCTTTCATTCGTTTTTTTTACCGTACACAAACACCTCTGATAGCTTTATGACCACAACACGGCCACTGGGGCTGTTCTCTGTTGGCCCCTCTCTTTGCAGCTGGGCGGGGGGGTTTCAACTGTAATTCATGCACGTTCACACACACAAAGATGGAGCCAGTCATCAATGACCCCCCGCCGCACAGCGGACAAAGGCACGTCTCCAGACTGCGGAGTCTCGGGGGCTCATTTCAAAGGCGGGGATCCTCCGGGGCTGGAGGGGGCCTGCTGGGCACCGCTGCCCACAGGAGAGGGCCCTAAGCTGGC
This sequence comes from Nannobrachium achirus, assembly GCF_963921795.1. NCBI lineage: Eukaryota > Metazoa > Chordata > Actinopteri > Myctophiformes > Myctophidae > Nannobrachium > Nannobrachium achirus. The sequence goes on from NC_137812.1 coordinate 42,789,695, forward strand.
CTGATGGATCAACACTGACTGCCCCCCACAGAGGTAGAAAACGTCCCCCCTCCCCCTCTAGCCCCTTGCGACAGGCCCTGGCGGCCTGGGCAGGGCTGGGTCAGGTGTGGGGCAGTGGCTTGGGGGCATATGGAGGAGGAGGGGTGGATGAGTGGAGGCGGTGTTGTATGCTATGTAGGGGCAGTAGGCATGCCAGAGGACACACAGTGCACATACACACTCATGCATGTGCCGTTATTCACGCTAGGTTGCTCTGTCAGTATCGGTCTTTATCTTGGTGTCGTCTCATTCCCGCTCCTTTTCCTTCTTTTGATCAAATCTTTATCCATTTTGTAAGTGTTTCTCTGGTATGTACCTCTCCCCAAGTCTCTCCAGGTCTATTGTCCTACTACATATAGGAATGTCATGCATTCTTCGCTCTGTCCCTGGGGGTGATAGAAAGAAAGAGAACGAGAGAGAGGGAGAGAGAGAGAGGGAGAGAGAGTTGTTTCTGATCCTCCTCTTCTTCTTCTCTACGACTGATGATAGATGTTTGATTGGTTTATAGCCCCTTGTCTCATTCACCACAGTGCTGTAGGTGGGATTGGAATAGATAGCGGCATTAGATTAACAGGCAGGAATGTAGCAGTGATTGCAGCTATTGGGATGTTGATTTCATAGAAGGGAAGTGAGATTAAGCCCCATGATAATTAATCCTGCAATTGAGGGAGCACTTTGCAATGGATAGTTCTAAAATTTATTCCACGGATTATGTCCCATAGATCATTATGTATATAACTACATTGTTGTAATATGTTGAGCATTGAAATTGAAATTGAAATAGATAACGCTGATCACTGGTATTGGGATGTGGATTCAACAGATTGACCTCTGAGCGCTAAATCATTAAACACTTAAACTTATGTCCTCCAGGGTTCTATACTAGGCCCTCTCCTTTTTTCCCTCGCCACCAAATCCCTTTTAGATGAACATTTCAGACACACCCTTATACAAGCACACATTGTGATCTTGTAGATCTGCTATTTCCAACGTATGTTTGCCCCAGAATAGGGACGCTAGGGTTCAGGTGGTATAAGTATAATGATATTTGATTCCCAATCAACATTTTCACCGTCATGTTCCATAATGACTTTATACTTTTAATCTTATTTTACACCTTTTACCTTTGACCCATGGAGTTTGACAACACGTTTACCAACACATTCTCACCCTGAGGCGTCACTTTGACCAGGCAGCAGTTTTTGACGAGTTGGGAGGGAACAGTTGACGCCTTGGGGTGAGAATGTGACGCCTCGGGTGTAGTGCAACTCCTGTAGACTCCACGTTAAAAACTCCATTTAAAAACACAGAAAACATTTACGAGGCAGGAGCACTGTCAGAAGCAGGCCTGAGCCCGGAGAGGCACACCCAGTCGAGGCGAGTGTCGGCACTGAGTGGTGCAAAGAAAGACTGCTTCTGCTGACTCAGAGGCGCTCAAGATGCGTACTGATAGGCTGAGAATAATATAGGATAGTTCCCACGATGTGAAAGCGCACACATGACATCAGCAACAGATACCCAAAGGTACCTTGACAAAGTGGCCAAGTATGGCGCCTTGGGATGAGAAGTTGTTCCAAAAAAACAAACATCAGTCGTTTCTCTTGTATTTTTCCAGAGCATCGTGCTTGAAAAATATTTTGCTCTGCATGTTTGGTGGCTAGTCAGCACTTGCCAGTGTTGGGCTTAAGTGATCTAATATTGCTGAAATCTGATTTGCTTCTATTTTATTGACGGCAAATTAACTTTGCAGCCAGCTGTGTTAGAGTGTTTTGGTAGTGCATATGAGCAGCTGTGTTTGGCGCTTTAATGACAGATCGGTTCAGAGTGGGTGATGAAGTAACCTCAATTCACCTCAGGTTCACAAGCTGTGGATCAACCGCATGCTCTTCTCATCACTGTATGACCACACACACACACACACACGCACGCACACACACGCACACACACACAGACATCAGTTTGAAGTGGTCTGTCAGTATGTATGATGACAGACTCTTCTCTAGTCTCTATAGGTCACAGTGATATCCTCAGGGTTTGGGTTATCGCCATGGTAACAGAATGGTGTGTGTGTGTGTGTGTGTGTGTGTGTGTGTGTGTGTGTGTGTGTGTGTGTGTGTGTGTGTGTGTGTGTGTGTGTACATGTGTACTAAATGCATACTGTCTATTAGGGCACACATGGCATCTGTCAGAATTTTAATAACTATTTGTTTGTTGTTTCTCGGTTTCCTTGGCTGCCAGTGTAAGGTTATTCTCCCCTGCTGCACATATTGTACAAGAGCTGTTAAGGACACAATCCTGTGTGCACACGTCTTATGCGTGCGTGCGTGCGTGCGTGCGTGCGTGCGTGCGTGCGTGCGTGCGTGTGTGCGTGTGTGTGCATGTGTGTGTTCATCGGCTCTCTGCCTGTGACTTGTGTACCCATAATGTAACTGGGTCTGTGTGTGCGTCCTTATTTGCATACATATGTGTGGCCATGCATGTGAGTGTGTGTGTGTGTGTGTGTGTGTGTGTGTGTGTGTGTGTGTGTGTGTGTGTGTGTGTGTGTGTGTGTGTGCGTGTGTGTGTGTGTGTGTGTGTGTGTGTGCACTCGTGCGCATGTTGACTGTGTGATTTGTGGCCCTTCAACATCTGTTTATGTCTGCTAGGGATTATCACCACACTGCAGTGTGGTTGTTGGCTACTAGAGTACTGCAGACTGTCGCACTTATGTCCGCCACTCACTGGCTACTCACTCTGCAATTACCAGTGGCTGAACTTTGACATGTCTATTGCCTGCATATACACTACAGTATATATATATACATTGCTGTCAGGTGGAAAGCCTAACAGGTCAAAGCTTAAACATCAAAGTGAAGAAATCTGGCAGTGAACTTAAAACAAATCCAAGCACAGTTCAAGTTAAAAAGCCTTTATTTATCCATGGCAAAGAATATTTTAAAAAATGGAAACACAGGTGATCTTTTATCTCCATATTCCTCTTTTTTAATACTTCCAACAAATGTTAATGTTGCAGATTCTTTTTTAATTGTTTTGAAAGTATTCACTGAATCACGTACAGTATAAGGACCAGGCCAGTTTGAAACCAATGAAAGGTTTTAGAGCTTGTCATTAAGAATTTCAAATTGGGTTTTATTGTTTAATGAAAATGAGTTGATTTGGACATACAAGGTTTCCACCCAACAGCGATGACAATACAATACAATACTGTGTGTGTGTGTGTGTGTGTGTGTGTGTGTGTGTGTGTGTGTGTGTGTGTGTGTGTGTGTGTGCGTGCGTGCGTGCGTGCGTGCGTGCAAGCGTGCGTGCGTGCGTGTGTGCGCGTGCATGCGTAGAGGCAGTTGCAAGGATGTGAGCTATGCGTTCTCTCAGATCCAGCGACAGGTAGCTAGATTGTTCCAGTCAGAAGCAGTGAGGTACCCGCCAGACAGAATAAGAAGCTCTCCCCACAGACACCCCTACACTATCAAATCCTGAGTGTTCATTTCACTCTGGAGAATTAAACAATGTGACCCAAATGGACCCATCTCACTGCATCTGAGGCTCACATTAACACTGAGGAATTTACGGTGCAGACGAATAAACAATACCTGTCACGGGGTGCTTTTGATCACCCACTTACCCCTCCTCTCTCTCTCTGTCTCTCTCTCTCTCTCTCTCTCTCTCTCTCTCTCCCTCTCTCTCTCTCTCTCTCTCTCTCTCTCCCGCCTACCTTCTCTGTCTCTCTCTTTCTCTCTTCCTCCTCACCATCTCTCCTGTACTCTCCTAGTCTGACAACATAGCTTCTATTTTTAGGAGGATGAGCTCACCTCCCCCTTTCTGCCCTTTTTTCCTCCTCCTCCCCACCTCCAGCAGTAGCCAGTCAGGTGGGCACTCCCATGGGGGAAGTCTTGCCCACTAACGGGCACTCCTGTGCTGGGCAGGAGCTGACGGGGGAGCGGGCCTCTCTGGAAGGAAGTACCACGTGGGGCTCTTAGCCACCACCGCCACAGCTTAACGGGAGAGGAGTGAATAATTTACAAACAGCATTTCAGCGGGATGTTAAATATTTAAGTGGCCTCTGATGTAACGTGGTGGTGTGTGTGTGTGTGTGTGTGTGTGTGTGTGTGTGTGTGTGTGTGTGTGTGTGTGTGTGTGTGTGTGTGTGTGTGTGTGTGTGCTGTGACACAGTGAGTTTGTGTGTGCGTGTGTGCAGGCATGCATTCACCGGTTGAGGGTGGCCATAAAAAGGGTGATGTCATAGGAGGAGAGCCAGCTGACATTTAGGGAAAGAGTCAAGAGAAAAAAAGCTGGCGATGCTTTGAACAGAGTCATTGACATTTCTAAAGTGATTAAAAGTTTGTTTGGGCAACGTCTGTGACGTGTGTGTGTGTGTGTGTGTGTGTGTGTGTGTGTGTGTGTGTGTGTGTGTGTGTGTGTGTGTGTATGAGAGAGAGAGAGAGAGAGAGAGAGAGAGAGAGAGAGAGAGAGACATAATTAATTTGTGAGGCATGTGTTAAAAAGCACAACCTATGTCCTGTTTCTCACGTTCTGATGAATTTCAACTCACTCAGTTCTCTTTCCATTCCACTCTGTTAGCAGCCAAGACAGCATCCGGCTCAGAGATTGTCAACGTGTGTGCGTGCGCGCGCGTGTGTGTGTGTGCATGTGTGTGTGTGTGTGTGTGTGTGTCAGGGTTAAACTGTTTCAGCAGTCATGTCTCTCAGCTACTCCAACATTGCCCCCCCTACACACACACACACACACACACACACACATGCACACACACACACACGCACGCACGTACGCACACAAACCAGCACGCATACCTCTTCACTCCACTCAACCAATGTTAAATGATTGCACCCAGATTATTAAACTCAACCGGCTTCTCTCAACTTTTGTGTGTAAGTGTGTGTGTGTGTGTGTGTGTGTGTGTGTGTGTGTGTGTGTGTGTGTGTGTGTGTGTGTGTGTGTGTGTGTGTGTGTGTGTGTGACGAGTTGTTGTGAGGTCCTCCTCTGTGAGGACCTTGTTTACTCAGTGGGGTCCTTTTCACACATTCGGTAGCCCGGCCAGACTGCCTGTTTGTTTTTCCCACATCACCTCCTCTCCTCTGCCTTTGTGGTGAACCCCCCCATATGTACCCCTTCTCTCTCTCTCTCTCTCTCTCTCGTCTTCCTACACTCTTTCTCCCTCCCCTCCCCGCTCCCCGTCTACCCGTCTACTTCTCAGGTTCGCTATTTGCCTGGCAGCCATGTTGTCCCTTAAATCAGGGGGTAACTAGGGGTCTGTTTTTGTATCTGCGTGTATGTGTGTGTGTCTGTGTCTCTGCAGTGTGTTATATTGCCATCAAAACAACTTGATTTAATATCGTCGTTGTCGGGTGGAAATCTTGTATCTCCAAGTTTCGAATTTGTACATTTCTTTGCAAAGTAAAGCTCTGCTTCATCATACAAGGCCGTCGCACAAATGTAGTGAAAACAGATCTACAAGCACACAATGCCTTGTGTGCTTGTAGATCTGCTGTTTTCACGAGTTTAAATCATTTTTAAAATGACAAATGCAAAACGAACGGTTTTGGACGTACAAGGTTTCCACCCGACAACGACGATATGTTAATCAAGAAACACACATTCCCCGGCAGAAAGCGCATTTCATACATACACAAATCTGTCAGCCACTGTTCATTTATCAATGTTTAACTGAGAGTTATGCTCCCCCTTACGGGGTCCATTTGGTTACATTCATACGACTCAGAGTTAAACTGACGGTGAGCATTTTGCTGTGTTGTAGAGGGTATCCCCTAATGTGTTGTGCTGTTTTTTCCAGGCGCCTGAATCGGAATAATCTGGCCGTCTTCCCTGAGCTGCTGTTCCTGGGAACGACCAAGCTCTACAGACTGTAAGTCCTGTGTTTTTCTTTTTTCACTCCTCTCACGTCGGCGCTCTGCGTTGTTCTTGTCCGCTCTGTTCATTCTGAGTGGCGTTTGGTTTGACTGGAGCACGCTGCTAATATCACCTGATACCCCTCACCGCATATTTTATTTTATGGCCAGTGGATTATCATATGAAATGTACAGTGGATTATCATATGAAATGTAGTACCCTCCACTGCTGGCTGGGACCAGGGGCACATGTTGTGAGGGAGAAGCCAAAATGTCACCTTTTCCCTGTGATGCATTAATGGAGCACTGCTCCGGTGAAGCAGAGAGAAGGAGAGATGGAAAGAGAGAGAGAGAGAGAGAGAGAGAGGGAGGGAGAGAGAGAGAGAGGGAGGGAGAGATTTTTTACAAGGCTCTCTTCATAGAAGCCAGTTCAGTAGCTAATGGAGATTAGCACTCCAACAGCTGCTGCCCACTGGGAGTGGTCTGTGTTGTGTTGGTTTGTGTGTGTGCAGTGTGTGTGCGTGCGTGTGTGTGTGTGTGTGTGTGTGTGTGTGTGTGTGTGTGTGTGTGTGTGTGTGTGTGTGTGTGTGTGTGTGTGTGTGTGTGTGTGTGTGTGTGAAAGTACAACGGTGTCTATACTCTGGATTTGTGTGTTTGTGTGCACGCAAATGTGCACACATGCAGGGGTACATCTGTTTGCTTGAGTGGGAGAGCAAAATGGAAAAGTAGAGGAGAGAAGCAAAATCAAAACACAGATTCTTCTCTCTTTTCTAGCCTTACAAACAATCTTGAAACACACCAACACACAAGTTCTTCTATAGCAGTGTTCTATAGCATTAAACAGACTTCAAAACAACCCATATTTGCTGTGCTGTTGTCTTGTAGCCTTGTGTTCCTTGCAGTGTAAACCATGGTGCGGGGTTTAAGTGCTGCAGGGCTGGGCTGCTACGCTGTTGCAACTGTGGGAACCAACTTCCCGTCATGGTCATTTGTGGCTGCAGGGAATAATTATGGTTGCATATATTTATATGCGCGGCCGCATATATTTATCTGAAACAATATTCAAAAATGCTCAGATGATTCACGGAGTGTGTGTGAAAGTTGTTTATGTTTTGCGGCTGCCATGGCGGTTGGCTGGACTTGACCCGTCATGTCTGAGGGTGTGTGTCTGTGTCTCTGTCTGTGTGCGCGTTTCTCAAGGCCGGGAGTTGGCATTTTGCTCAGCGTGTGGGCCGGGGTAAAAATATAACCGGCATATAGAGCGCTCTACTCAGCTGTCACAGACAAGCAGCCTGTGTGTGTGTGTGTGTGTGTGTGTGTGTGTGTGTGTGTGTGTGTGTGCGTGTGTGTGTGTGTGTGTGTGTGTGTGTGTGTGTGTGTGTGTGTGTGTGTGTGTACTGTGTAGGTATGCCAGTTGGTTTTGGCAGAGGGATTCTTGTTTGTTGCATATGTTCACATGCGCTGGCACCCATTCACAAAACGTACTGACACACTCCATATGTGCATTACACAGTAGTCTTTATTCAGGGGAAACACGGACATGATTTCTTCTATTGGCCGCGCACGTGTTTTGTTGCGGTCTTGTGTTTTTACAATGAATAATTACAAAATATTTTTTCAGCCACTGAAATGTGCGTCATAATGAAACATCGGATAACCCTCATTACATGACATTACAAACTGTCGACCAGCAAAGTCAGAACCAAGCTGGTGCCTTGCTGATTAGTAATAACTTATGTATTGAGGTGGTAAGTGTGTGTGTGCGTGTGCGACTTGCGTGCATGCATGCATGTCTGTGTGTGACCTTGCTTCGTTATAGAGGTTTAATGTTTCCATAACTTAGTCAGAGGGCTCAGGTGCAACAATGTGTTTCTGAGCAAAGTGAGTATGGATAACCCACCCTGTAAATAAGTGTGAGGGTTAAATGCACACTCCGTGTTTGGCGGTGTACGTGAGAAAGAGAAGGTTTTTATCACTGATAAGAACCACCCAGGTTGTAGGAATCCTCCCCTGTGGTTCCCTCGTCCTCCCTAATATCAACACCTGCAGCCTCCATCATTCCTCCATTCTTCAAACCTCCAGCCCTCTATCATGCCAGGGGTTCTCAAACCTTTTTAGGCCATGACCCTCAAAATAAACATATATGAACTGGGGACCCCCACCCTGACAAGCACTTGGAATTGTATGTATTACATTTAATGTGACTCGTTTCCACTGATAAAGATTATGAAAATAGCCGATCTACATGCTCACAACGCCTCGCAGTGTGAGGCGTTGTGAGCATGTAGATCGGCTATTTTCACAATTAATGTTCGCCTCTTGCTTACTTCATATTTGACGGTTGGTCAGTTTGGTATTAAAACGGTCTTGAAGTCCTTAAATTGTCACTTTAGAAATGTGCAGATACCCTGTATACAGTTATGTAGGTTTGTTTGACGTTGAGTGAGACATTTTTATTACATTAAGCTAATCATCTGGGGACCCCACAAAATAACTTGGGGTCCTGACCCCAAGTTTGAGATCCACTGCTCTATGCCTCCATCTCCACATTCCTCCACACTTTACACACACTCTGCACTCAACACACAAACGCACACGCACGTGCACACATGCACGCACACGTACACACACGCACACACTCACATTTGCACGCACGCACACACAAGCAAGCGTGCACACACGCACGTGCACACACATACACAAACACACAAACAGACACATATCTCTGGAGTCACCATATGGTAGGAATTACCCCAATCACTATCACATACAGTACACGCGAACACGCACAAAATATACTGCACTTGTATGTACAGTATGTGAGAGTTATGATTGGTCCTTCACCATGGCGCCTGTTGAGATCACTTTCTCCTTTGTTCTGGAAAAACCTGAGTGCTGCAGCCTCCATCCACCCCTCTGTCCATCTCTCGTAGATCTGTCCATCTCCTGTAGTCTATAGCAAGACCAAGAGCACAGCTGTGACTGTTTGTCCAGAGAGAGAGAGAGAGAGAGAGAGAGAGAGAGAGAGAGAGGTAGACAGAGAGAGAGAGAAGCTATTCACTTTGAACTGTGGATCAAACAAAGCCAGTTCATTAGTGGGACTCTGTAAAAAAGGATAGGGCAGTAAAACCTCACTGCATTGGCCAAGAACCAACACCCATACAAGTTGAGCCAATCACAGTCAGGTGTGCTGCAAACGCTTTCGTATGAATGCAAAATACATGCCAATACAATAAAGAATATAGCCTATATGCTTGTGTTTGCAAGACGTATGCACACACACACACACACACACACACACACACACACACACACACACACACACACACACACACACACACACACACACACACACACACACACACACACACACACACGCTGAAGCTTATTCCACTCTGTTGGTAGGTGTGACACTGATAAGCTGTGACTCATAGTCACTGGTGTGTAGATAACTCTCTCTCTGTCTGTCTGTCTGTCTGTCTGTCTGTCTGTCTCTCTCTCGCTCTCTCTCTCTCTCTCTCTCTCTCTCTCTCCCCTCCTCTCATCATCTCCTCTCCTCACCTCCTTCCATGTGTACACTCCTTCACCGGCCACTCTCGATCTCCTTGTCCAGTGGACAGCGGTCAGGAGGAGTGAGATGAAAGCAGTTTGGAGATGAAAGAGGAGTTGATGAAGGGATGGGCTGATGAGAGGATAAGAATGGGTCATTGCTTCCACAGGCAGAGGAGCACAGTTATTCCCCTTGGGTGCTAGTGTGTGAGGGCACATGCCTGGGACAGGCGTATTTGTGCATGTAGTGTGTGTGTGTGTGTGTGTGGGGGGGGCTGTTGAACCCCCCAGGTCACTATCTGCATAGTGAGTGATGTCTCGTCACATCAACATTATGGCTCTGCCCTAACAACATGCAGGAGGGGAGAGGGGAGGAAGTGTCATAATGACACTATACAGTCACTTGACTTGAGTGTCACTTAGTCCAGACTTAATGAGAAGGAGGAAGAATGCAGAGAAAGTTTAATTGGTGGGGCAAGGGTGGTGGTAATGGCTGTTTCAGACCACACTGTACAGTCATTAGCGTTGGGAGACCCAACGGCCGAGTGGTTAGGGCAAGTACCACATTGGCTCAAATGCCTGACACCCTGCCTCAGTTGCCTGCTGGCCAAAATAGTTTGCTGCATTTCACTCCCCTCGGGGGAGTGACATGCGGCAAAGGTCGTCCGGATCGGGAATCGAACCGGCGACGCCGCCAGGCATCCATGCCTTTGTGGCAATGCCTAAGTGGCATTTGCCCGGACCATTAGGCCAGTGGGCGCCCAGTAATTTTGTATTGTTGATGTTGTTCACAGCTTTGCCTACTCACCTGCTTTTAGACTTTTAATCAAGGATGCGAAAGATTTTTTGTACTAATCACGTTGTCCTAATGAAATCCATGCTCACAAACAATGTCTTCAAATTCAACATTAATTGTGTCCCTGTGTGTGTGTGTGTGTGTGTGTGTGTGTGTGCGTGTGAGTGCACGCGCGTGCATGCATGCATGCGTGCGTGTGTGTGTTATTCTCTCTAATCCTCTGCTAAATGCTGCTGTGATAAGGCTTTGCCATTTTACTGGACATCATTGTTGCTTAGCAGCCTTGAAGGTTTTGGCTTTGTCTTCAGTGAGAGAGCTTAACCGTGACACATACACACACACACACGCACGCACACGCACGCACCAGCTCCAAAACAACATGCCCAGAATGACATTCAGTGGAGCACTACAGACGTGGTTTGGAAAATGACAATATGGCCATTCCAAATGTGTTGACTGTTGGCTAACAGAGAGAGAGAGAGAGTGGACGGGAGAGCACAGTAAAGAGATGAGTGGAGAAAAGTAGAATAAAGGAAAGGAGGAGAGGGTCAAATGGAGAGAGAAATCGTCGCTGTCGGGTGGAAACCTCCTATGTCCAAAACGGTTTTCATTATTATTTAAAAAGATATATATATACAGGTTCAGGTTCAGGTTTATTAGTCAAATGCATATCCATACAGGTATAGACATACAATGAAATGCTTGTACATCTTCTATGATGAGTAGGGCAGTGATTCTCAAAGTAAATTCTATAGGGACTCTGTGGGTTCCTTTAGAGGGGTCTAAATTTACCCATACAAGTATGTAACTCTAACGGTATACAAATGGAACCAAATGGACCTCACAGGTCCATTTGGTTCCATTTGTATACAGTCAGAGTTAAGGGGAGACCTTGAAATGTGAAAGTTTGAGAAACACTGAAGTAGGGCATTCATTTACGAGAGAAAAAACGCGTGGAGATATGAGGTTTCTGTCCCGATGGCAACGAAATGAAATCTTCGCTATGTAAATAATGTGCTTTAATTAAGACGGACTGCATCGGGCCCTTTAGTTGCCACGGTGACGATGACCTTTAGGTGGCCGTAGAGGTCGAAGGTGAGGAATTTGCTGCTCTACAGATCTTAAGTGGGAGATGATTTATAGAGGTGAAAGGGGGGGATGTTAGCACACTTGTTAACACACAAAAAAAAACACATCAAGTCAAATCCTGTTGAATTGGGAAATCATATAAATATTAAATAACCATCCGTGTATATTTCTTATTAACAGCTTTTTCGGGACTTGGGGGAAATTGGCCACTGTGTTTCATGGTTCTGCTTCACCACATGTCTCTGCTCAACCCTGTGCTTTAAAATATATCTAATAATTATGTTGTCAATGGACAGATAAGTCTGTTTAATACATTATGCAATTTAGTCTTTAAATAAATCACCATGGCTCTCTGTTATCTGGTATTACTTTGGATAAATTGGGTTCAGGAAGTGGAAAAAACATAAAAATAAAACCTAGTTTCTGTTACCAGCGCCACAATTAAATAAAATGTCTTGATTTATATTCATGATATACTGGCTTTAAAGGATTTCTTTCTGTCTGTATCTAGGTTATATCCAGTGTTTTTCATTCCAAGCTATTTGGCTGCCATCTTTGTATACATAGGATATGCAAATATCTGCCATTACGTCTGTCTGAGGAAATGAAGTTAAGCCTCTATGTGCCCGAGGGGTCTAAACACACACATGCACGCACGCACACGCACACACACACACACACACACACACACACACACACACACACACACACACACACACACACACACACACACACACACACACACACACACACACATACTCACACTGTTTGAGCATTCAGAAATATTTCCTGCCTCCCCTGTGTCTCTGAATGCACTTGAACTGATTTAATAACTTTATATGGATGGAGTCAGACATATGCGCGTAGAACTTGTGTGAATGCATGCGCGTGCATGTGCACACACACACACACACACACACACACACACACACACACACACACACACGCACACGCACACACACACACACACACACACACACTTTGCAGAATACACAAAGCCATATTGTTCTAGAAAATGTTCTCATGAGGATTTTCGGATGGATTTTGTTGGCGGAATCGCAATTCTACTGAAGATAATACCCACCAAAACAGGAATATAATTTTGTGTGTGAGAGAGAGAGAGAGACACAGAGAACATGCCCTATGTGCGGAGGATGTTACCTTTAGTGTGAATGGCAGTGAGTGTGAATGAGTCACTTCCTAGCAGCACTCACATGAATCACATGAATGAAAATTTGAATTGCTCAAGGCCACTCATTCCTAAGGAGTGATTTGGCCGCACATATCGCAATACAATACTGTAATTCATTCAGCGATTCAGAGAGAGCCTGCCAGACTCACACTGGCATCAGTAAAAGGGTGAGAGAGCAGAAGGGAAAAAGTCTTGACTGAAACTGATTGTAAAGATATACAAAAAGAATAATGGCATGAATTTCACCAGTGACAGAGCTAACATGTTGCTAAACAAGGACTTTGAGGTGTGTTTGCGGCAGGGGTTCCCACACTTTTCTACTTGAGACCCAAAAGGGAAAATGTATGTCTCCCCAGGGTCCAAATGAGTGAAAATAGACGATCTACAAGTTTGCAAGGTTGTCTCTTTTTTTTGTCTAATTTATTTATGGAATTTCTTTGATTAACTATGAAAACCGTCACATCTTGTACGTACGCCCGTGAGTGAGTGAGTGAGTAACGTCTTAATGTCTATGCTGCTGACCTATATCATATATATATGCTGACCTGACCTACATCACATTGTGACATCACATTTCGTCCTTGTCCCTTGTATGCCCATTTTATGCCCATATATGGAGATCCCATATATGTCTATAGCTGGCTTATGACATCACATTGTTGTGACATTCCGTCCTTGTCCCTCGTATGCCCATATTTGGAGATCCCTGATGTCATCAATATTAAGCCCATAGCTTGGAATGACCATATATGGACATATTGTGTGAGTCTCATGTGGTCCATAACAAGACATCTATGATGTCAGACGTCAGTCATATCCATATTTGGGAAAATATTTTGTCCACATTCTACTGGTTTATTTATTTATGTGTGTGTGTGTGTGTGTGTGTGTGTGTGTGTGTGTGTGTGTGTGTGTGTGTGTGTGTGTGTGTGTGTGTGTGTGTGTGTGTGTGTGTGTGTGTGTGTGCATGTGTTGTGTGCCCTCGAGTGTAGGCTGGTGAATCAGTTATCGTCAAAAGGCAAGTGTTGGAGGTCAAAGGTGAAAGATCAGGGATCGTTAGTGTCAACCAATGAGAGAGGGGCGTAATAATAATGGACATCCCAGAAGCCGGAGGTTTTGTAAAGAGTCCAGGGGGGGTTCTGTCTGGAAAAGTGAGACAAGCGACAAGACCGGGGGATGAAAGGGCACATGAGGGGAACTTAAAGGGATGATTAGAGCTGTGTTTACCGTCTTAAATGGTGTTGAGATAAAGATACGAGAGAAGAAGGCATTCACCGAGGTGGAAATGATGAGGGTGTGCCAGTGCCGCTGTGAGCTAGCCACGGAAAAAAACAACAACAACAAGAAAAAACAAAGAGAGGGAAGTGGGGGGAAAGAGAAAGAAACGAGGAGCGATTGAGAAAGAAAAGAGAGGAGGAGGAGAGGTGGTAGAAAGCAGAGAGGTATGTCAGGACTTACTGTAGATGGCAGCTCGCCTGGAGCCTGGAGCCAGCATGTCTGTCAGAAAGAAGCGCTCAGGTGTGTGTGTGTGTGTGTGTGTGTGTGTGTGTGTGTGTGTGTGTGTGTGTGTGTGTGTGTGTGTGTGTGTGTGTAACCTGAGTTTGGATGGGGTGGAGAGTGTGGTGGTGGGATGGGGTGTGTGTACGTGTGTGTGTGTGTGTGTGTGTGTGTGTGTGTGTGTGTGTGTATGTGTGTGTGTGTGTGTGTGTGTGTGTGTGTGTGTGTGTGTGTGTGTGTGTGTGTGTGTGTGTGTGTGTGTGTGTGTGTGTCTGAGGGGGGTTACATACCTATCCAGTGCCAGGAAGAGCTTACCTGGAACCAGGTAGTTATGACAGCGGAGGTGAGTGTGTGTATATATCTAGTATAGGGGTGTGTGTGTGTGTGTGTGTGTGTGTGTGTGTGTGTGTGTGTGTGTGTGTGTGTGTGTGTGTGTGTGTGTGTGTTTGTGTGTGTGTGTGTGTGTGTGTGTGTGTGTGTGTGTGTGTGTGTGTGTGTGTGAGGTCCTCCCCATCTTCAAAGTGTTTCCTTGCCTTGTCTCAGGTGTGATTAAGGGTCACAGTGTGCGGTAATACCTCCCAACAAAAAAGAGAAAAAGCCTAAATCATCCTATATCCTTTCCACTTCCTCCCTCCCTCCCTCCCTCCCTCCCTCCATCACCTCCCTCTCCCCTGTTTTCATCTTCACCTCCCCACCTTTTCTCACCCTCTTTTGTCTCAACGCTTTAAAACGTAACCACTTAAACCTCAGCATCCGTATTCTGGGGAATACGTGTGCAGAAAATAGATCTACAAGCTTACGGTTGTAAGCTGGGAGATGGTCTGTTTTCTGCAAAGATGTTTAATGTAGAAGGAAAACGGAATAGACACTAGCATAGAGCCCTGAGGGAGACCGCTCAATAAGGTGGCCTGGTTATAAAGTTGAATGCAGAAAGGAATGTACAGCTTGATTCCACTCTCTCTCTCTCTCTCTCTCTCTCTCTCTCTCTTCTCTCTCTTCTCTCTCTCTCTCTCTCTCTCTCTCTCTCTCTCTCTCTCTCTCTCTCTCTCTCTCTCCACCATCAGTGCAGGTATAGATCCTGCATTGATGGATGAGTTGGGGTGGCTGGTGAATTATAGGAGGGATTATGGACTAATCAGTACCATTCATCATGCACTGGCCCCCTCCTACACACATGCATGCACGAGCACGCACGCACGCGCGCACAAACTCGCAATCCCAGTCGCTGCTACTCAGCAATATTGAGCCCTTCTCACCAGTGCCTGCGTGAATTCTTAGCAGAAGGTGGGGTTTGTTGGTGCTGTTGTGTGTGTGTGTGAGACGGAGAGAGAGAGAGAGAGAGAGAGAGAGAGAGAGAGAGAGAGAGAGAGAGAGAGAGAGAAATAGAGACATGTTGTGCAAGGCAGTGAAGAGGACTTGTGTTTTGAGGAATGAATTATTCCACTGACAAACCTCACTCTGGTCACCAAGTATCAGCACTCTGTCCAGTGCAGAAGTAATGTAGGACTGTGGAACCCAGCAGGGTGTTGATCTCACTGGGCTGACACAGTTCGCCTCATGTCAGTCAGTCAGCAGACTTGACATGGCTTGTCTCTTTTTCTCTGTCTCGTGTGTTTCCCTCCCTGCCCTGCTAATCCTCCATCTTGGCTACACGTCAAGCCACCTTGTCCAGTTGCACAATCCCCCCCCCCCCAACTGCGTCCCCCCTCTCTGGCTCCATTAGTGCCACTCCACTGGCATAGCCCACATTCTCCAGAGGGGCCGTCATTGCTGCCCACTCCATTGGCACCCATCTCACTCTCTGTCCCCCACAAAAGCAATCCCCCCTCTGTCTCTTGTCTCTCATTTGCTCTCTCGGGCCTTTCTCTCCTGAACACCTCTCCTCCAGGCACGTGCACACGTAGACATCAAAGGGGGCTTGATCCCCTGCCATTATATCTGTCTGTAAAAAGTGCCCTCTCCAGACCATGAATGCAGCTTTTACTATAGTGAAAGAAATGCAAATGCCCTCTTTCCATGCCATACCTGAAGGCAGCATTTAAGAGAATTGCCTCATCCAAACTCTCATGAACTTGAATGCAGCATCTTATGTTGAAATAATTGCCATCTCCGTGTAGAAATCCACACCGTTACATCCAGTATTCATTGATTATACTTAGTTTAATGTGGTTTCAACTCAAGCACCGAAAATAGCCAACCTCCAAGCTCACAACTCACAGACTTTCGATATTTCCACCAAAAGGCCCTTTTAGAAATGTCAGCCCCTGCCTCTCTAACATCCCCTGCACGTCCCTGCTCTCCTCCATTACCCCAACTCCTCCCTTCTTTGTTCTGTCTCTCAATCTGCCTCTCTCTCTCTCTCTCTCTCTCTCTCCCCTCTTCTCTCGTCTGTCTTTTATCTTTCCAGCACCTTCCTTGTCCCCTATAAGAAGTCTCCTCTCTCCCTCAGTCCCCTTTCTTTATTGCCATCCCCTGGTCTCTGTTTCCCGTGTCCTCGGTCCCCCTCCACACAGTGGGTTTTGGAGAGGCTTACGCAAGGTCCTTATCCATGGAACTGTTGCAGGCGGAAACCATGGGAGGAAGCGGGTAGGGATGGGCCGATACGCCATATTATCGTTTATCGTGATAAAGATAATCGTATCGTGGAGATTTAATTTATCGTGATATCGTCCTCCGTCATGCACTGGGATCAATTCAACTTTTATTTGCCGAGCTGCATATCCAGTAACATTTAAACCCTCTATAATTGGTAAAAGGTACTTATAATATACGTACTTGATAGTCTTTTTTTCACTCTCTATCAAATGTCTTTGCCAAAAAATAGCCGATCTACAAGCTCACGACGCGTCGCAAAATGCGACGCGTTGTGAGCTGTTTTTTGGCAAATGTTCCGCCCCATGATAATGGATTTTGATTATCGTGATAATATCGCCAATCGCGATTTCTTTTGTCACAATAATCGTGATATGAAATGTTCATATCGTCCCATCCCTAGAGCATACAGATGTAACCAAATGGCCCGGTAAGGGTCCATTTGGTTACATTTACTCTCTGTACTCTCTGAGTTACAAATGGATTAATGAACACTGAGGATTGTACTGTGTCTACTAAAATATGTATCTCAAATTCCATCATTTCCCTCCTGCCTCCCAAAACCAGGCCCACGTGAGATCTTACTTTGATATTCAAGTGATTAAAAACACACTTTTTGATAGTGTAATGTTTACGAAAAAACCACCACAGACATTTGTAGGTCTACTTTTCTTACTTTTTTTCCTAACAAAAAGAAGAGGAGTTTTGTTCTGGCCAAGCAGTGAGTGAATGAGAGAGAAAGAGAGAGATGTATGGAGTCAGAGAGAGGGAGAAATGGGTAGAATAAAAGAGGAGGGAGGATATTGTTGTAGGGAGAGGGAGAGATGTGACAGTGCAGCTCAGTAGCTGCAGGCTGGTGATGGATCAGCACCGTCTAATCACAGGTTATAGCACCCGACGAGTGTGAGTGTGTGTATGTGTGTGTGTGTGTGTGTGTGTGTGTGTGTGTGTGTGTGTGTGTGTGTGTGTGTGTGTGCGCGCGTGCGTGCGTGCGTGCGTGCGTGCACGTGAGTGAGTGCACGTGAGTGAGTGTGTGAGTGTGTGTCAGCCTCTAATGACAGGTTCTAACCCTTATGTGTCATTATCCAATTACAGTCCTCTCTCATCTCTGGGGTAACACCAAGGCCCCCCCTAATTGGACGGTTGCTCCCAAGAACTCTGACCCCTCAGCAAGTGTCAAGCGAAGGAACACAACGCGCACGCAGACATGCAATCATGCATGCACACACAGGCGCGCGTGCACACACACGCGTGCACACACACACACACACACACACACACACACACACACACACACACACACACACACACACACACACACTGGGAGGACTGTGAATGAAGGATAACCCTCATGGACTCTTCCATGTCTCTTACAGGACACGGTTGGTTGTATTGTGCGATGAGGGTGAAGTACGGTACATAAACTACTCATAGTTATCACACATCACATCAGACTGTCTGTCAGCCGTGGGCTCCTCATAACAGTCCTGGGATCCTGTTCTCTACTGTCTCAACATGGGCACAAATGGACCGAATCGAAGGAGAGCTTTTGTGTTTTGCATTCTTTTTTTTTTCTGAACCTGTCCCTGTGTTTCTCTATCTGTCTGTCTGACTCCCTACCGGTGGTGGAAAAAGTACAAAAAGTTTGAGGCTATAAAATTGGGCTAAAGTTGTTTATGTATGTTTTTTATAATATTATAATTTATATCTGCAAAGTAACAATTAACTAAAGTTTTCAAATAAATGTAGTAGAGTAAAAGTACAATATTTGGATCCGAGATGTAGTGGAGTAGAAGTAAAAGTATTGGAGATTGAGAATACTCAAGTAAATTACAAATACCTCTAAATTGTACTTAAGTACAGTACTTAAGCAAATGTACTTAGTTACTTTACATCTCTGCTCCCTACCGCCCCCCCTCTCTCTCTGTCTCTCCACTTTCACACACCCAAAAGAAAAGAAGCTTTTTCTTCCCACTGGTCCTCTTAAATATTTCACACGCTAGACGGCCTTGCACTCTCTCCCTCCCTGTTTATGTCTGCATGGGAGTGTGTGCGTGCGTGAAGTGTGTGGGTGGGTGGGTGTGTGTTTGTGCACGTGCACGTGCACTCACAAGTGTGTATTTTGCCTCGGTCAAAAAGTTTATTAGGTTCAACGGTGCTGTAATACATATCACAATTATTCACCAGAAATTAAATTACCCTCTGCTGGCCAATAGAGACCAGCAGAAAAGAGGGATAATAACATAAGAGTGGAAGGGTCGGGAGGGAAGAGATGACGCAGGAACAGCCATTCAGAGCTGGGGGGGGGGGGGGGGGGGGGGGTCAGTAACCTGCAGGTTTCTTCCTGTTCCTGGGTCAGGGGTCAAATATCAAAGGTCAGAGTCGTCTGTGTCCTGACAGCTGATTGGTGGCTCTATTTATGAGTTCTTGAAGGAGGAATTTTAACAATTTGCTTTGTCAACACATTGGGTTTTTTACAGGATGATGTTATCCATTATTCATTGATCTCCTGCAATGCTGTTTGGTTTAGTTTGATTATTTCATTATGGAAAGCATGTAGTGTTTGTTTTGCGTCTGACAGGCATTCCATCTGTCCCTCGTAATATCTCTGACAGTGAAAGTTAAAAGCCCTTGTTTTTCTTGACTTAATTTGGGGACTGTCTTGCATTTTATGCTTTAATCATTGAATCCAGTTAAGTCCAATCCTGTTAGTCCAGAAAAAGTGAATAACATCAGTAAAGCAGTTGCACGCTTTTGTCTCTTTGACCTGCAATGAACTTTCTCCCTTATCACCATCTCCCACCTCTCTGTACTATCTCCACCAGACTATGATGTCACTATTAGGATATCTGCTCTGTGGGTGTGAGTATTAGAAGAGCTGATTGACGATGTTTGTCTGTTGATGCAGACAGATAGAGAGAGAGAGAGAGAGAGAGAGAGAGAGAGAGAGAGAGAGAGAGAGAGAGAGAGAGAGAAACAGACATGCAGAGAGACAGAGGGCGAGGCAGAGCTGTTACAGATAGTCAGAGGTCAGCAGTGAAAGTTAAGGCTTGATTATACTTCGTTATGCTAAGTATAACTCCGGCTTTGGGCAACAGCCCAACTCAACACCTGGACACCTAACAACCCTAGACACACATGACAAACACACATGCTCACGCATGCGCGCGCACTCACGCACGTGTGCGCGCGCGCACACACACACACACACACACACACAGACTTAGAACGAGAGCGAGGGAAAGAGTAACTCAAGGCCATGATGTCAGCCCGTTTTACAGCTCTCATAATTATAGTTAGCTCGCTGGGTGGGTGACTGTCAGTAAGTGTGTGTGTGTGTGTGTGTGTGTGTGTGTGTGTGTGTGTGTGTGTGTGTGTGTGTGTGTGTGTGTGTGTGTGTGTGTGTGTGTGTGTGTGTGTGTGTGCGTGCGCGCGCACACCCATACAGTAACACTGTCTTTGGTGTTGCCTTAGCGACCTGCTAGGTAACACATTGTTTGTGAGAGCGTTGTGATCAGACAGTCTGTTGTAGGATCCATGTAGTTTGGAACCCTTACGAGGTGTTAAATGAATCCTGGGGATGTATTTAACTGTGGGAGGGCAGAACCCCTTGGAAGAACAGAAGAACAGTGTCTTTGTTTGGAGATCTTATCAAATGTATCCTTCACTAGTAAACATACATGGTGTGGGAAAACTATCCAAAGCTAGCCACGGCACACACACAAACAATTTGAGGATATGACACAATAAAGTCCAGGACTTTTTCCATTGTGGTCCTCTTACACATAAGTACATCTCATAACATGACAGTCATGTACAATGTACATTAATGTGATCAATTATGAATTCATTGTAGTGTACAAATGAACCCGTAAAGGTCAATTTGTTGCCTTTCCCCCCCATAGGCCTGTAACACTAGTTGTTACTGTATAGCAGTGGTTCTCAACCTTTTCTGGATCAGGGCTCTCTTGAACATCTTGAAAGCAGGCCCACCCATCTCAAGTGGATTGGATCAATGGAACTAATAAGCTATACTGAAGTTCTTCTTTATTGGTATCCCTTTTTGATATTAATGTTATACGTACCAGTAAGACTCCCTAAAGGGGTGAGATCGCGCCGAAACAACAGAGTCTGACACAATATGTCCATATATGGGCATTTCCAGATATCGGCTTAATATTGAGGACATCAGGGATCTCCATATATGGGCATAAAAGGTCGGAATTTATTTGCAAGTGTGACTTGCGTCTGTCTGAGTAACTGACTGACACACATGAGCTGCAGGTTTTCATAGTAAATGCGACCTACGGTCGCAATTATCATTAATGATAATTATTAGCATTGCTGATCATTTGGGGACCTGCATATCCCATGGCCCACCATTGGGCCCCTACCCACAGGTTGAGAATCTGATTGATTGGCCTGTCATGAAAAGAATACATATTTGTCCGTCCAAAGTTATTGAACATCATAGTTTTAGATATCACATACACATTAAAAAGCATCGGTTCTTAATGTACTGTACACATGATCAGACCAGATCACTGCTGTCCATGGTTTGTGTGTGTGTGTGTGTGTGTGTGTGTGTGTGTGTGTGTGTGTGTGTGTGTGTGTGTGTGTGTGTGTGTGTGTGTGTGTGTGTGTGTGTGTGTGTGTGTGTGTGTGCGTGCGCTTGCAAGCATGTGTTCATGCGTGTTTTGGTTTGTCCGTGAGTGCTTGGGGAGGGTTGGGGAGCAGTAATGGGAATTCCTTTGGTCTGCAGCGTTGCCTGGAGTGGAGGGAAGAGGTGAAGACATGAGGAGAGGGAAAGTGAGTGAGGAGGGATAAGTTATCAGAGGAGGACAGGAAAGGGTTATTAACCACAAGACATTACCGCCTGACAACCTGCTTGTTCAGACAAAACCCAGAGGTAATAATACCTGTGTGTGTGTGTGTGTGTGTGTGTGTGTGTGTGTGTGTGTGTGTGTGTTAGTATGTGTGCAGCATGTGAGAAACATGCGGGTCCCATACAGACTCATGCAGGTTTGAAGCTACAGTGTTGCAGGCAGTGAATTCATGCCTCATTTACTGTAAGCCAAGTTGAAGCTATTTCATTATTCCCATTAATGGTGTGTGTGTGTGTGTGTGTGTGTGTGTGTGTGTGTGTGTGTGTGTGTGTGTGTGTGTGTGTGTGTGTGTGTGTGTGCGCAAGTGTGCGTGCGTGTGGGTGCTCAAGTTCACAGAATTAATTTGTGAGGCTGTGTGAGTATGGATTGTGTTACACAGAGGGAGGCATATACCTTGAATGTGCATTTCATTGCTATGCTGTCGGGTGGAAACCTTGTATGTATGTCCAAAAACATTCCCTTTTTATTTATTTATTTGAAGAACATTTTAAAATGGTGAAAATAGACAATCTTCAGGCTTGTGAGCTTGTAGATAAGCTATTTTCACTACTTTTGAGTGACACTCTTGTACAACGAAGTGGAGCATTAATCGATGAAAAAACATAGAAAGTTGAAATATGGAGAAATTAGGTTTCTGCACGACAGCGACGATTTGTGAAATTATAGCGTGCTCAACACCTCCCTCGCTTCATTTCCCCCAATCAGCTGTCTCAGGAGATAAAAACCATTGGCTAAGCCCGGCTGACTTTTACGGCACTCTTTGAGTGGCCTAGATCACTCTCTCACTCTCTGACTCTCCTCGTTTTCACCTTTCCACATATCTCCCTGTTAACCTCTTAACCACTTGAACCCTGATATGTTGTTGAGCATATCAGGGCCCTCAGGGCTCTATACTAGTATCCTTACTGTTTTCACTCGACATTAGATAGCTTTGTTAAAAATAGCTCATTGTGAGCTTGTTAATCTGCTATTTTCTGTGAAGGTTTACCGTACTTCATTGACCGGGGTCCACCAGAGTTTCATACTCTCGAAGATGTCTGTCAATTTTCACTGAACAATCACCCATTATGACATGCTAGGGTTCATATCGTCACTGTCGGGCAGAAACCTCGTATCTCCAAGTTTCAAATTTGTACATTTCGTAAAGTAAAGCCCTGCTTCATCATACAAGGCCATCGCACAAAAGCAGTGAAAACAGCTGATCTACAAGCACACAACGCCTCGCGGTGCGAGGTGTTGTGTGCTTGTAGATCAGCTGTTTTCACTAGTTTAAATCATTTTAAAAATGATAAATACAAAACAAAGGGTTTCGGACATACAAGGTTTCCACCCGACAACGACGATATGGTTTTAATCATCTTTCACCAGCACACGATTCCTCATCATCTCTGTCTGTGCAGAGAGCTTTCAAACTTTTTCTTTCTTCTTCTTCTCCTACTCTGCCTCTTCTTCCTCTGCTGTAGCGTACACCGCCTCCATTACTCCCTCTGTGTCCCTCACTATGAGCTGATGGAGCAGAAGCACTGAGAAACCGAGACAGAGAGAGAGAGAGAGAGAGAGAGAGAAAGAGGTGATTTGTGTTTCGGACGACAGTGATGACTGTTGCTAGTCAAGCAGAATGGATGCATCTAATTGAACGGGGGTGTTGGGGGTGGGCATAGTGTGTGTGTGTGTGTGTGTATGTGTGTGTGTGTGTGTGTGTGTGTGTGTGTGTGTGTGCACCTGCGTACATGTGCGTGCAAGCGTGTAACAGTTCCATGAATGGCATTTGTTGCCATGGCAGCAATTAAATGCCCCGGGAGGTTTAAGGTCGAGGTTAATTAGCATGCAAAGATGAAAGAGAAGCAGACAAGAGGGGCTGGACGTTTGGTTGCCGTTTGTCCTCCACCAATATTTGTGTCTGGTGTGTGTGTTTGTCTTTGTGTGTGTGTGTGTGTGTGCGGTATACACACTCTACAGTGTATATACTATATTGTTGCTGCCGGACAGAAACCTTTTTGCCTTCATACTGTATGTGTTTTCATGAAATTAATGCCCTGCTACAGTGTCACACAAAAGTAGCAACAAGATCTACAAGCTGAAAACGCAATGTGACGTGTTTTTAGCTTGCAGATCTGCAATGTTTTTGCTACATTCGAATTTGAATAGTTTCCATCAGACAGCAACGATGTGTGTGTGTGTGTGTGTGTGTGTGTGTGTGTGTGTGTGTGTGTGTGTGTGTGTGTGTGTGTGTGTGTGTGTGTGTGTGTGTGTGTGTATATATACTGTATATTATGTGTTGGTGAGAGTTGCAGCCCCAGCCTGAAGACTCAAAAAGTCTAGTATCTCCCTCATTCCACAGGGATATTTGGAGTAATGGTTAAGATATTGGACTTCAACGCAGGAGGCCTGGGTTCAATGCCCATGTGGGGAGGTTTGCATCACCTCTGTTATATATATATATATATATATATATATACATACATGTATATCTACTAACATCCTTCAAGTGTACTTGTACAGTGAGCTGTTCAGATAGCGAGGCTGGAAACATACTCTCTCTCTCTCTCTTTCTACTCCTCTACCTCTCTCTATTTCTCTATCTCTCTCTCTATCTCTCACTCTCTCAGAAGAACTTTAACATCTCAATAGTCATTGCAGAGGCTGTCAGCACCGTTATTCACAGCTCAAGGTTACAAATCCCACTGCCACTGTGTGTGTGTGTGTGTGTGTGTGTGTGTGTGTGTGTGTGTGTGTGTGTGTGTGTGTGTGTGTGTGTGTGTGTGTGTGTGTGTGTGCGCGCGACTGTGTGTATGTACAGTGATTGATATGCATTAATGATGTGAGGCGGACACCCATTAGAAAATCTGGGAAATGTAAGCACTGCCCCTGAGCTGTGACTATTAGGCTGAAAGTTTCCGGTGTTGGCAACACACAAGGGAATGCAGTGGCAGATGTTAGAGGAAAGTGTGTGTGTGTGTCTACATTAGATATGTGTGTGTGGACTAACAGTAGCAGGTGGTAAGTTTATTTCACCCCTCTGGCCCAAAGCAGCGGTGACAGGAGATTTGGGAGCAATCTAAATCTCAGCTGTTCTCTCTCATCGTTATCCCTGTGTGTATAAGTGTGTGTGTGTGTGTGTGTGTGTGGCAGGTGGTGGGTGGGAGGGGGCTTGTCCATTTGCACAGTTAGGTGAAGTAATCAAATTGATCAATGCTAAGCTGGCAGCCAATAACGCTGTACCTATATATCTGAATGTCTTTGCAGAGTTGTGCTTTAGTACAGCGTGCCGCTAGGCTGTTCTTTACATTTTATTTATCATTGTTTTTCAGTTTTAGAAAATAAAACGAGTCTACTAACTACACTCAACTGGAAATGGTGGCGCTAGAGAGATGCCATGCGGTCACCACTGTCAGTATTGTGTGATATATGGTGCCATTTTGGCCTGAGGGTTGCGCTAGAGGAAGGGTTATGGGATCACTCAAATCATTTGAGTTCTTCCATCATGACTGAATGTACTATAGTCATATTATTTCATGCCAATCATTCCCTTTCATGTCTAGATCATTTTTGCCAAATGGTGGCATTAGAGGATCCATTCTGCCATCAAAATCAGTAGTGTTTCTCAAACATTTCAAGGACTCCTCTTAACTCTGACAGCATACAAATGGTACAAATTCATTTGGTTCCATTTGTATGCTGTTAGAGTTACAGACTTGTATGGGTCAATTTAGACCACCATAAAGGAAACCACAGAGTAACTGGAATCCACTTTGAGAAACACTGCAGTAGAGTAACCTCTGGCTTTCATGAAGGTGTACAACAAATTCCATAGTCTCATGATCTCTGCCTACCGATACATCGGGGGACATCTAAATTCAATATAGGGGCTAAAAATGGGTGGGAACAATTCAGAGATAATAAAAAATAAATAACTGCATTGCCGAACCAATTCAAAGTCTTTAACGGCGGTTCTGGTGTAAACAATTCGTTTCCAAACAAGAAAGGCATCTGTTTGTCCGTTGCCGTTTTCGTCACGGTTTTAGCCACTCTACTGAATTGAGCTGTCATCACTCAGGCGTAATGGTAGGCAGAGATCTCTGATCGTCTGGCTAATGGCTATGCCAGACTACAGATTCCATGACAATAATTGAGCCAGCGGTTTTTGATATGTGTTGTTTCAATTTGTTTGGGACCAGAGTGCTACACCAACGGACACCGTCGCCAAGCCCTGCCACTAGCTGGGCTAAAAATACAGCAGTACAGCAATGCAGCAGTCTGACCTTGAATCTCATTAAAACTAGTACTATAACTACTACCAATTAGCTCATGGAAACAGAGCAGCAGCAGCCAGTCAGTCGGTACATGGATTTTTGTCGCTGTCGACTGGAAATGTCCAAAACCATTCCTTTATATATATATATATATATATATATTTAAAAAATTGACGATCTGCATACTCACAACTTGCCTCGATGCGACGCGTTGCGAGCTTGTAGTTCTGCAATATTCACTACTTGTGTGCGACACTCTTGTACGACGAAATAGCATTAATTTACGGGGAAAAGCACATTAACATTGAAATAGGGAGATACAAGGTTTCTGCCCAACAGCATTTGGAGTCTATGCCTCTC
>NC_137812.1:42820808-42825808 GCF_963921795.1 Nannobrachium achirus
TGCAGATACCCTCTATATACTTAAACTTTATGTTGGTTTGTTTACTGTTGAGTGAGAAAACAATGTTGCACATTATGTTAATCATCTGGGGACCCCCCAAAATAATTTGGGGACCCCTCTGGGGGTCCAGACCCACAGGTTGAGAATCACTGTGTTAGAAGAGAGTGCAAATGTTATACACTGGCATTACAAGACTCTACCTGGTAGGGGGGCAGAGACGATCTGCGTGTTTGTGTGTGTGTCTGTGTGTCTGTGAGTATTTGCCCTCAAGCTTCAAGGCCACTTTAATGCATAGAGAAATCTTTGTTACTGAGCAACATGCTTTTTGGAACCTCACAAGATGGCGCCGCCTGTCCATTAAACTCAATGGATGGTGACCGACGTGTTCTGCTGCATGCACTTTCTTGATATCTCAATATAATTTGTGTTTTTATGAGTGCGTGTGTGTGTGTGTGTGTGTGTGTGTGTGTGTGTGTGTGTGTGTGTGTGTGTGTGTGTGTGTGTGTGTGTGCATATACGTATGTGCGTGCATGAGCATGCGTGCATGTGTGTGTGTGTGTGTGTGTGTGTGTGTGTGTGTGTGTGTGTGTGTGTGTGTGTGTGTGTGTGTGTATCATCAGGTTCTGGTGGTGATTGCAAGCCGCTGCAAGTCAGATTCTTGCAGGTCATTGGCTAACAGAAGCCGAGGGAGACAACTCAGTCTGCCGTGATTGGCGGCTGATCCTAATATGGTCTGACAGCCTCGTTAGTGCAACCTGATTGGTCAATTAGTGACATCACCTACTGGAGAGATTGCATGTACGAGAAAGAGATAGAGAGAACACAAGCCAGACACTGAGATCACTTTTTCATTTCCATCATTACCCGATTGAATTCAGCTGAGCTGATGGCAAACTTGCATTTTCATATTGCAATATCTTTTTATTATAGTTTTATTTTATAGCTATAGAGCTCTCAATCACTTAAGCCCTCATATCGTTCAACAAATAGTGAAAATAGACGGTATACAGTAACAACACGCAACATGCCGTGAGCTTTAGCTAGATCAGCTATTTTTGCTTTTTTTTTAGATAGATTCATATTTTTATCGAGGGGGGGGGTCATTTAAATTATAGAAAGAAATCCCTAAAATATAGTAATATAGTTTTTCTCCTAAATATTCAACAACCAATATTCACTGAGAGTAAAAAACAGAAGGTTGAGAAAGAGAGAGAGAGAGGGACAGAAGATAAGGAGGGGTGGAGGGGAGGTGGGGTGTGTGTGTGTGTGTGTGTGTGTGTGTGTGTGGGGGGGGGGGGGGGGTGGTCAGGGCAGAGAACCAATCTCTCCATAAATAATGAATGTGTTCCAGAGGAAAGCATTCAATAACTAAATGCCACATGGTATCGAGTCAAGGAATCCAACTGTGTTTGTCTGTGTGTGTGTGTGCGCGCGCACGCTTGCCTGCGTGCGTGCCTTCGTGTGTGCATGCCTGCGCGCGGTCGTGTGTGTGTGTGTGTGTGTGTGTGTGTGTGTGTGTGTGTGTGTGTGTGTGTGTGTGTGTGTGTGTGTGTGTGTGTCTCTGAGCTCACCCGAATGTGTTCGTGCATCTCTATGTGCATTCACGCCTGTATGGCTGTAACGTGTTAGACATAGAGTATATCGTCACTGTCGGGCAGAAACCTTGTATCTCCAAGTTTCAGATATGTACATCTTTTCGCAAAGTAAAGCCCTGCTTCATCATTCAAGGCCGTCGCACAAAAGTAGTGAAAACAGCAGATCTACAAGCAAACAACGCCTCGCACCGCGAGGCGTTCTGTGCTTGTAGATCTGCTGTTTTCACTAGTTTAAATCATTTTTAAAATGATAAATACAAAACAGACGGTTTTGGACATACAAGGTTTCCACCCGACAACGACGATAGATACCTGCATCTGTTCCAGCTGTAGTGATTACATTTCAATCTGCCTCTCTGGTGCATGTCTTAACTACTGTACTGCATGTCCACAGCACATTCCCAACAGAGCTAGCTGCTCTTTTCTTTCCCCTCACGTCTCACTCCCAGCCTGCCCTCCCTTGCGCCCCTTCCTCCATATTGTAATCCTAGCCTCTGCCTTGGCAATCGAGCCTGGAATGACCACTCACTGTGTGTCCACGTCTGGCAAGGCCGCTGGTGGTAATAAAGTTGTGTTGTTTTGAAGGCCAGCCATGAATGGCTTAATAGACTCGCGCGGGGATTGTGAGAGCACCGTCTATGGGCTATGTCAATAGACTAGCTAATAAAGTTATGTCGTTTTGGACGGCAGACAGCGCGCGCGTCCCGCTGTTTTGAAAGAGACGTCCCGCTGCGTGGTGTTAATAAAGTTATGTGTGCTTTGAATGGGTGGAGGTACAGCTGCTGAGCGCGTTGCTGTAGGAGTGTATAGAGCCGCGGTGGGTACGGCTGTGAGGTCGATACAATGCAGGCAGACTGTCAACATGAATAGGGGCTTTAAAAAAACTCCAGAAAGTGTTCCCGTTTGGTCCGCAGGGTTGCTGTGTGTGTGTGTGTGTGTGTGTGTGTGTGTGTGTGTGTGTGTGTGTGTGTGTGTGTGTGTGTGTGTGTGTGTGTGTGTGTGTGTGTGTGTGTGAGAGAGAGAGAGAGAGAGAGAGTGTGCAGTCATTTCATTTGACTGACTGTCTCTGCAACGCTATCAATGAACAGATCAGTATGACAAATGGAACAAGGCAGTGAGCAACGGCTAACACACGCATACACACGCATACACACGCATACACGCAAACACACAGGACGTTTGGCATGTTGTTTGTGTGTCAGGTGGAGCTGAGAAGGGTTGACACCTCGTCAGAGAGTCTAAGAGAGGAAAGTCTAACTATTTGACACCCAGCTTTTTATAGACATAGGGGAGGTGAAGATGGAGCCAAATAGATCACCCTCTGGCCCACACACACACACACACACACACACTGACAGGCCAGCCGCAAAAATCCAGAATGCTCATTTAAGTGTGTGCCTGCGAGTGTTAAATTAACACTCCAGGTTTTGCTGTGCGTGCGTGTGCACGCATGAATGTGTGCGTGTGCACGTACTGTATGTGTTTATAAGTCAGTGTGCAAGGCTTTTGTCCCTGTATGATAAATGTGTAAACTAATAAGGCGCCACACAGGCAGAGGCACAACGGGGGCTATAAGTGGCCTTCCTCCAAGTGTGTGTGTGTGTGTGTGTGTGTGTGTGCGTGTGCGTGTGCGCGTCCGCGTGTGCGTGTGTGTGTGTGTGTATGTGCAAGCTGTGTGTGCGCATGCGTGCATATGTGTGTGTAAGTACATGGTTATGCGCATACCGTACGTACACAGTAAAATCCTTCGTTTTAATTTTTCCAGTTTTGTGTTCGCCTTGTGTTTTTGTGTCTGTGTACATGCGTGCGTGCGTGCGTTCTTGTGCACGAGCGTGCATGTGCATGAGTCTGTGTACACATATGCACAAGTGTGTATGAAGTATGTGTGTACAGTACATGTATGTATGTGTGTGAGTGTGGGTGCTGTGCCCAGCGTGAGTGTGTGAATGGGGGTGAATGCATGGCGGTGGGGAGGCCCTGCCTCTATAGGGAATGAATGTGGTGATATGACAGTGATACATGGAGATGTTTACAGTAAACACAGAGGAGGCCGGGGAGCGGAAGAACAGAAGGAAGGGGAGAGAGGGAGGAGTGAGAGAATGCTGCTGCTCATGGTGTTTTCACTCAACTCTCATAAACAAGAGAAAGTTGGCAAAATATGCATCGGGAAACTGTATCATCTTTCACCTGTCGCTCTGTTCTTTCAGGTCCTTTGCCTGTTTTACGATTGGTTGCGTGCCGTGTTGTGCAAGCAAGAATAAATCAGGCTTTTGTCTCTCCAAGATTCCAGGGGCGTCAATTGGGTATGGCAGGGGTATGCAGCTGCCATACCCTGGGTCCAGGGGGGAAAATAAAAGTTACTTTTAAAAACAAATCCATGAATGTCTCTTTGTCTATCTGTGCTGGTTATTATGTTATTAAATTACAGTAAAATACGGTAACTACAAATGCAAAATTTAACAAAATGGACTCTTTAACAAGGTATCATAATTATATTCACCACACTTTTATTCTCCCCATCTTGACAGAGTGGTATATTCCCAGGTCAGCTGCACAGGTGCAATGCATTATTGTTAATTGTTAAAAAGTTTAGCTGCACTTGAACAACCGTTCCAGGCTGCCATATCCAGCCCAAGAAACCGTAGAAACCTGTGTAAAACTGTCAAAACTAGTTTTTTTCAGACATTGTGAAAATAGCCGATCTACATGAGCATGTAGATCTGCTATTTTCACAATAGAACCGTGTTATACCAAATGTAATGCCTCTTTTCCATGAGGACTCCCATCTTTGCCATACCCTAGCTTTTGCTGAACTGACGCCACTGCAAGATTCTGCTGCTTTCTCTAGATCTCTCTCTTTCTCTCTCTCACGTCTCCCTATCTCTCTCTCTCTCTCTCTCTGATCTCTCTTTCTCTTTCTGATCTCTCTCTCTTTCCCTCTCTGTTCATGTATGATGCAGGGTATCGGCTCTGTATGACATCATCTGAGGAATGTGGTTATTATCTGAATGGAGAATGCTCACTGACACGCTTGGCCCGTGTTCAGCGCTATTTCCAACAACATACACGTGCACGCACACACAAGCGCACGCACACACGCATGAACGCACACACATTGTGCCGTTATTGGATACAATACCTGCAGTGTTTCAGAGCTCCACACATTGGCAACACATATGTTGCACGCAGAGAATGACACAATAAGCACACAATCTGACACCTCATCATGTCTCAATGGCTCCAAACCCTATTCCAGCTAATAATATAACATCATTTTTTGGCAATTTTCTCCTACAGTGCGGTCATATTCTACATTAGCTTGTAGTGCTTGTACTTCCCTCCATCTACTAGCTTGTAATGTGATACTTTTTGACAGTGCAGTTGTATACAGTACATTAGCTAATA
>NC_137812.1:42830808-42838308 GCF_963921795.1 Nannobrachium achirus
TATGTCTACACTCATGTCATCAACATGGATCAGGAAGATTTTGGCAAAACACATTTTTGCCCTATTTGTGGAGATAAGTGACCTACGGTCGCTTATCTCCCGATTAGGGAGTCTTACTGGTATAGCTTATCGTCCTATCCCTATAGTGTGTATGTGATGTGTGTGTGTGTGTGAGAGAGAGAGAGAAAGACAGAGGGAATAAAAGACGCGCAAAGAAAGACGGAGAGAGCGAGTATAAGCCAGAGGGTGAAGTGAGAGGTTAGAGGCTGGTGTAGTGGCTTGTTAACCTGTGTGGGGGGTTACAATGGCCCAGTAGGACCTGTTCTCTCCCAGGGCTGTCTCAAGTGCTGCCTGTCAGTATTTAGAGTGCTCTCTTTCTAGTCAGGCACTCCGCTCCAGCACCTCACTATGGCCTCACCCAGGCCGCCCCTGTCAGTACCCCCTGCTGAAAAAAGAAACAATGTCGCAACACCAAACTCCAAGACCGCCTTTTACGTGCCACCGCCCCTATTGCAACCGGCACTCCAACATTAATTATAGCCAGTGCGGTTGCAGTTGCACCATTTTAGCTGGTACATTGGCTGCATTGAAGCCTCATTAACTGCTATGGGAAGGGCAATGTGACAGAGAGTGACCAGGGGCATAATACAAAAATGAGATTTTTAGAAGAATGTGTTCTAGTGTCCAACCAGACAATGGTGAAAAGACCGCTGCTGCAGAACGTAATGCTACTTATCCCAGCAGCCAAGAGCGGGCAAACTACAGGACCAGCCAGGAAGTCACAAGACGATAATTTGTGTGTGTGTGTGTGTGTGTGTGTGTGTGTGTGTGTGTGTGTGTGTGTGTGTGTGTGTGTGTGTGTGTGTGTGTGTGTGTGTGTGTGTGTGTGTGTGTGAATTTGCATGTCCTGGTCTGGGCACCACAGGACAATAAATTGTGGTGGGAAATCTGTGTGTGGAGCGTGAAATAGACTGGAGCTATTAGAAAGAAACCACAGTGGCTCATTCTTTGAAACCACATGTCTGTGTGTGTGTGTGTGTGTGTGTGTGTGTGTGTGTGTGTGTGTGTGTGTGTGTGTGTGTGTGTGTGTGTGTGTGTGTGTGTGTGTGTGTGTGTGTGTTTGCAGAGATTTTATTGCCCTGCTTAATGTGAAGGACTTAGTGGAAGCATGCGCACCCTGTTTGGTATTCACTGAGAGACAGAGAGATTGAAATAGAGAGAGAGAGAGAGAGAGAGAGAGAGAGAGAGTATATAGGAGGGAAAGAGTGAGATTGAAGGAGGAAGACAGGGAGGAGTCGAGGGGGGGGGGGGCAGGAGTGAGAGAGTGTGGGAGATTGGAGAGTTTAGGGGGAATAGATGAGAGGGCAAAGTGCATAAATGTTGAGAAATGCAAAGTAGGATTTGTCTGTGTGCGTGTGCGTGTGCATGTACGTTAGCGTGTACGTGCGTGTGCGTGTATAAGGGTGAGAGGTCCACATGTCTGTCTGCACCAGCCTTAAGCTTCCGCCTTATTACAGCCTCATTACATCAGTCCACATCTTCCATTACTCACACTTGAATGCATACCGTGAGTTCACACACGCACACGCTCGCACACACACTGGCACACATGCTGTTTCTACATAGAGTTGCCATGTCAATCAGTTTTTTGACAGGTCAGGGTTAGAGTGTGGTATTCCGTTAATGTTAATCAGTGTGCACATTTTGTGTGTGCGTGTGTGTGTGTGTGTGTGTGTGTGTGTGTGTATGTGTGTGTGTGTGTGTGTGTGTGTGTGTGTGTGTGTGTGTGTGTGTGTGTGTGTGTGTGTGTGTTAATGCAACAGCTGTTCGATGCATTACCAACAAATCTGACACCCCTGACAGACTCTCTCTCTCTCTCTCTCTCTCTCTCTCTCTCTCTCTCTCTCTCTCTCTCTCACACACACACACACACACACACACACACACACACACACACACACACACACACACACACACACACACACACACACACACACACACACACTGGGTGTGTGTGCTAATCTAATTTGGCTAGCAGATGCAGCCTTCAAAGTGGCAGCTCATCCTAGACTGTGATGTGTTGCTGCGTCTGCTTACACATATAGCACCCTCTCTGTTCCACTGGCTCTCTCCCATTTCAAACGCTGTGCTGGAAACGTAGACAGGCTTATCTCATTCATCAGCTGAGGAACTAAACCCACTCTCTGTCATTTGGGACGCAGGCACCCGTCTTGGACTGTGTTGCCAACCGTCCCTTGAAATACAGAAACAACCCTTAAGCGTCAATTTCAGATAGTTGGTACTCCTATCTTCAGTGGTGTAATGTAACTAAGTACATTTACTGAAGTACTGTACTTAAGTACACTTTTGAGTCATTTGTACTTTACTTGAGTATTTCCAGTTTCCAATACTTTTACTACTACTCCATTACATCTCGGATCCAAATATTGTACTTTTACCCCACTACAATTATTTGAAGACTTTAGTTACTAGTTACTTTGCAGATATGCATTATAATATTATAAAACATACATAGACCACTTTATCCCTATTTTATACCGTGGCTATTTGAAAATAGCTGATCTACAAGCTCGTCGCGATGCAACGCGTTGTCAGCTATTTTCAAACATTTTGTACTTTTACTTTTGGTACTTTAAAGTTGTACCATGTAACTTTTTTTATAAAACAAATCTTAAAATTGTCCTAACTCTTAAATCGCTAAAGTTTTAGAACACCCACTCCGTTATTTTCAGCTTCTGAAGCCTTCTCTTTATATATTTTCTTCTAGCAGTGACAGGGGCGGGATTTCCCGGCAAAATGATGTCATCATACACTACCGGCCAATCACAGCGAGGGTTATACACTGCCGGCCAATCACAGCGCATCTTGAAGTGGGGTCGCTAGCTATCACAATAGGGCGGCCATATTTGTAGGCGCCCGTGTGTCTCTATCTATACTCGGGTGAAACACTCCGTTTCTCCGGAATGCCTGAACGCACAGGAACCAGGGACCCCTCCAAAGATAGATCTCGGTGAGGTGGAGGCAGACGCGGGGGTGACGCGGCGAAAAACGGCCGAAAGACGCGGACGCTACTGACCACTAGTTGAGCAACTTACACAGTATAGCTTTAAGTACATTTTGATGCCAATACTTTCGTACTTTTACTTAAGTATATTTTGAATTGTGGACTTTTATATTTGAGTACTTTTTCCACCACTGCCTATCTTGGACTATGGCTGTCGCTGATCAGGTTTCAGCTTTCAGCTAAACCAGCTACAGTAGGCTAAAATCTGCTTTCTTTACTGAAGATAGCAGATCTACAAGGTCACAAAGAGCTTGTACACACCAGCGACTAAGCAGGCTTAATATTTTGGTATCTACAGCTGAAACAACCAACACTTGCCTACTGTTGAATGAAAAGAAAATGAAGCACAGCTGAAAGTTTTATAAGAATGTGTTGTGTTTTTAACCGTGCTTTTGACCAATGGTTGCGTGGTTGATGTACTTTATGAAATGCTTAGTGCAAGGGTCTTCTTTTTTTTTTTTTTTTATTTAATAATAATACAACTTTATTTGTATAGCACCTTTCATGACATGAAATGCAGCTCAAAGCGCTTTACAGAGCATAAAATGAAGCACAAGTGCTTAACAGAAAAAATACACATGATTACAATAAAGCAGAGAAAAGATTAAACATAAAACATTGAACACTGAAGAACATTTTGTCGCATTCCTAAGACAAAAATGTAGTGCAAGGGTCTTCAACAGGGGGTCCGGGACCCCTAGGGTCCCCAGAGTTGCTACATGGGGTCCTCCAAATCTTTGAGTGTACAGGTACCGGTATATTATATCAACCACTTGAACCCTAGTGTCCTTTTCTGGGAACTTTAGCCAATAATTGCCGATCTACAAGCTCACAAGGCCTCATTGTGAGCTTGTAGATCAGTTATTATTGGCAAAGAGGTTTGGAGTAGAGGGGAAAAAGAACAGACTGAAAGGTCAAGTTTATTAAGTATTGACAGTTCAAGCTGACAGTTAAATATCTGAAAACAGACATGAATCCAAAATACATTGATGATTGTGCTGTCAAACAATGAAACTATGGAATCTATGAACAGGTTGTGGGGGTCCCTGCTTCATCTCTCTCTCAACTAAGGGGTCCTTGGCCTGAAAACATTGAAGACCCCTGGCTTAGTGTTTATTCAATCCTGAGAATTGGATCCGCAGTCACGAGGGGAAACTCTGCAAAGACAAGGCCAAAGTTTCCGACCGACTGCTCAGACACACACACACGCACACGCACACACACACACACACACACACACACACACACACACACACACACACACACACACACACACACACACACACACACACACTGCATTCCCACTTATCCCTTGCCATGTGGTGTGTACGGTAGAAGGTAGTGCAAGCATACATTTATTCCAGATTATGTATCAGCTAAATTCTATAATGCTCTCTTGGACTGAACTCTGCATTTTAACGCCTCAGTGCCAACCCTCCTGCTTTCTCACCCTCTGTCACTCTACTATCAAATAAGATAGCATATTTATTTTGACATGACCCAATAAACATAAATGATTTTCTGGCATGGCGTCTTTCCTATTAAATGTTAGAGCAAGGGTCTTCAACAGGGGGTCCGGACCTTAGAGTTACTACAGGGGGTCTTCCAAATCTTTGTGTGATAGAAACTTTTTTTTCCCCTGAGTATTTAGCTTTAGCCCCAGAGGAGTTGTGAGCTTGTAGATCGGCTATTTTCGGCAAAGGGGTTTAGTGTAGAGGGGGAAAAGAGCAGACTAAGTACAGAGTGAAAGGTCAAGTTTATTAAGTATTGACGGTTCAAGTGGTTAAATATCTGAAAACACAAATTGACATGAATCCAAAATACACTGATTTTGCTGACAAATGATGAAACTATATGGAATCTGTGAATACGTTATGGGGTCCCTGCTTCATCTCTCTTGACTAAGGGGTCCTTTATATGAGATACTTCAATGGTTTCCTATGGAAATAAGCTTAGTCTTTTCTAGGATCTCCTTTTAGTTGACCTTGTACCAGTGAACTGTACCGTTATGAAACTGTACCTTTTTTTATGCAAACTTCTAATAAAGTCTTCAATCAATCAATCAAGGGGTCCTTTGCCTGAAAACGTTGAAGACCCCTGTGTTAGAGTTTAGCAGCAGGGTTGTGTGAGTGTGTGCGCGCGTGTCCTTGTGCGCTTGTGGGCGTGCATGGGTAGGTGGGTGGGTGCACAGCGCCCGTGTGCATGTATGTATGCACAGCACAGAGCGGACAGTGGACAGATGGCGGAGGACAGCTGGCCCGGGAGTGACAAGTGTGTGTGACCCGAGCCTCGGCGGTGCTGAAAGAAAGAAAGAAAACATTGACGAAGTGAAACTATTTGAAGAGGAATATTTCAGCTAGCCTGTGATTGCCAGGCTATAGCTGGCAAACAGAGAGAAAGGAATGGGGTGGGGGGGGGGGGGCACTGGATACATCTTGAATAGATTTGGAGGGAGGCAGGGAGGGAGGCAGGGAGGGAGGGAGAGGGCGGAGGGGGGTGTCGGTGATAAAAGAAAAGCTGAGACTCTGCCTCTCTGCCAATTTGTTCTTGTTTTTTCTTTTGAACCGAACAGAGCTTGGATTTCTTTCTAATGGACACAAATGTAATTCGCCCCTCTTTATTTCTTCTCTTTCTTCCACGCTCACCATCCTTTCCTGGCTTCTCTCTCCCTCTTTCCTTGCCCCCCCCCCCCCTCTCTCTCTCTGCTCTAAAAGCTTTGAAAAGGTATTGATGTTAGTTACTGTAAACCCATCTCGGCCCTCTCAGACCAAACCAGTTGACTGACGAACCCTTCGTTTACCCCAAACCAGCCATGAGCAGACGATTGATGAGAAGGTCATTCTCACACTGAGTTCAAGTGAGAGGCCCTGGGGAGGAAACACTTTCTGTGTTGATCTTACCAACACACACGCACGCACGCACACACACACACACACACACACACACACACACACACACACACACACACA
The DNA here is from genome assembly GCF_963921795.1 of Nannobrachium achirus. Taxonomy (NCBI): domain Eukaryota; kingdom Metazoa; phylum Chordata; class Actinopteri; order Myctophiformes; family Myctophidae; genus Nannobrachium; species Nannobrachium achirus. The sequence continues at coordinate 42,836,863 of NC_137812.1, forward strand.
CACACACACACACACACACACACACACTCACAAACTCACACACTCTCTCTCTCTAATAATACCCGAGGGGAGAAAGCTGATCTGTCTTTGTTCGTACAGGGCTGATGATGACCAACTGGCAAAAAATCTCTCTCTCTCTCTCTCTCTCTCTCTCTCTCTCTCTCTCTCTCTCTCTCTCTCTCTCTCTCAGAAGCTAGCATAAGCAGCGTGTCACTCCTGGTCTGCGAGTAAACACAGGGGAGGAAGGACAAAATAGCACATAGTGCTGAGTTAAGGGTGTGTGTGTGTGTGTGTGTGTGTGTGTGTGTGTGTGTGTGTGTGTGTGTGTGTGTGTGTGTGTGTGTGTGTGTGTGTGTGTGTGTGTGTGTGGGTGTGTGTGTGTGTGTGTGTGTGTGCTGTCTACAGCCTGTCTTGTCACAGTTTGTAAACTGTGAATAATGACACCAGGGTGAGTAAGTCGTTGCTACTGCAATCCTCTATGACCTAGAGCACACGCACGCGCGCACACACACACACACACACACACACACACACACACACACACACACACACACACACACACACACACACACACACACACAAACACAAAAAGGGATGAACAGACATTTTACGACTCCGTGTCGATATGCAACACAGCCCCTCGCTGCTGATGTGCAAACACGCTCTGGCCGGCTGTCAGTCAGACAGAGGTGATGAAGCGCTGACCTCTGTGTTTCATCCCTGTTTGATTCTCTACTGTTGTTGTTGTTGTTGTTTTAGCCGTTCATTCTGATGTCGCTGTCAGCCGCTCCTTTATTGCATCAAAGCCACCATGAAACAGCAGATGGGCTGTTAACCGTTTTAATGATTATGATTAAACAACATGAATCAGTGGAATGGAGATGTGTTGCTCTGTTATGACTCTGTCTATAGCTCAATTTATCCTCGCTGTCGTCGGCTGGAAACCTTGCATGTGGAAAACACTTTGGACGCACATGTTTTTATTATTAAAAGAATATATACAAAATTATGATCAATGAATGATGATGAAGTAGGCTAGGGCATTCATTTACAAATGAATCATAAATCACCAGGGTTCTAAGTTGAAATATGGAGATACAAGGTTTCTGTCCCGACTGCAACGTTATGCTTTGATGCACGTTGGAAAACAGCTAATGTTTGACACCCATATGTGATGAAGTATACGCTTGTTCGTCATTTGCTGCCTCTCTACCTCTATCTCTCTCTGTCTCTCTCCAACTCCCTCTCCCTTAGGGCTGGATACCAAACGTACTCCCTATATGGCATCGACCAAATTGCTTCGATACTATCGAGTATTGAAAAATACCATGTCTCAAATGTTGACACGTAGGGAGTTATCATCAGCCAATTATGAGGATTACAAAACAAATACCTCACATCTCACTCACTTAAAGTTTGTCATCACAGCTCAGGTTAGTGGAGTTA